>NC_047549.1:0-65000 GCF_012275295.1 Melopsittacus undulatus | reverse complement strand
GTGGAAGGGACTTTAAATCCCCATAGGGACTCACAGCATCCTACAAGCAGAGCACCTCATAGGTGTTCCGAGCATCCCATAGGTGTTCAGAGCATCCCAGAAGCAGAGAATCCCATACTGATTCAAAGTATCTCACAAGCAGAGCATCCCATAGGGATTTAGAGAATCCCATAGGGATCCATAGCATCCTAAAGGGATTTAGAGCATCCCACAAGCAGAGCATCCCATAGGGATTTAGAGAATCCCATAGGGATCCATAGCATTCCATAGGGATTCAGAGCATCCCACAAGCAGAGCACCTCATAGGTGATCCGAGCATCCCATAGGTGTTCAGAGCATCCCAGAAGCAGAGAATCCCATACTGATTCAAAGCATCCCACAAGCAGAGCATCCCATAGGGATTTAGAGAATCCCATAGGGATCCATAGCATCCTAAAGGGATTCAGAGCATCCCACAAGCAGAGCATCCTATAGGGATTTAGAGAATCCCATAGGGATCCATAGCATCCTAAAGGGATTTAGAGCATCCCACAAGCAGAGCCTACCTGTCACTCTTCGCTTTCGCCCCACAAGTCCATTTGCATTCAAAACAATGCAGTGCCAGCCTGCAGCCGAAGGGCCAGGAGGGGGCACTGGTGCTGTGCCTCTGCAGCGCACGGCTGGCATCGCAACGGCTGGACCTGTGGGGCGAAGGGGAAGTGTGGCAGGTAGGCAGGTGCCAGCGTTGCGATGCCAGCCGTGCGCTGCAGAGGCACAGCACCAGTGCCCCCTCCTGGCCCTTCAGCTGCAGGCTGGCACTGCATTCTTTTGAATGCAAATGGACCTGTGGGGTGAAAGCGAAGAGTGACAGGTAGGCTCTGCTTGTGGGATGCTCTGACTCCCTATGGAATGCTATGGATCCCTATGGGATTCTCTAAATCCCTATGGGATGCTCTGCTTGTGGGATGCTCTGAATCCCTATGGAATGCTATGGATCCCTATGGGATTCTCTAAATCCCTATGGGATGCTCTGCTTGTGGGATGCTTTGAATCCCTTTAGGATGCTATGGATCCCTATGGGATTCTCTAAATCCCTATAGGATGCTCTGCTTGTGGGATGCTTTGAATCAGTATGGGATTCTCTGCTTGTGGGATGCTCTGAACACCTATGGGATGCTCGGAACACCTATGAGGTGCTCTGCTTGTGGGATGCTGTGAATCCCTATGGGGATTTAAAGTCCCTTCCACCCCAAACCAGGTGACACCAAGGAAGTACCACCAAGGAGCTGCCACCACCATTAATGGTGACACCAAGATGCTGCAACCAAAGAGCTGAAACCAAGGAGCTGCAGCTGTGGGCGCTTTCGAATTACAAGGAAGGAAAGCGGAATTCTATGTGTTCCCTGGGTCCCTGAAGCTGGAATTTGGCTAGGGGTCGGTCAAAGCACTCGTTGATCGAGTGCTGGACCCCATGAGCTCCTTACGCCGTGGCCAGAAGACTTGATAGCCGCACAAAAGACTCTTTTGTGTAGATTTAGCTTTATTTTAGTACCGAGGTAGATGGAGCTCCAGGCGGCACTGACGCTGCTAACTCAGTTATTAAAACAACGAGGAGTTACAGAGATTAACTCTGATTTATGGATGTTTTCAGTCCTTCCTAAGGTGAAGGCAGCAACTCTTAAAGAGCCAGACTTAAAGTTAATGTTGAAATGGTCGAAGACACGTTACGCAGAGATTTATGAGTCTACCGGATTTGAGATATCCTTGTGGAATGGGGCAGGAGTTAAGTTGTGGAATGGGGCAGGAGTTAAGCTGTGGAATGAGGCAGGAGTTAAGCTGTGGAATGGGGCAGGAGTTAAGCTGTGGAATGGGGCAGGAGTTAAGCTGTGGAATGGGGCAGGAGTTGTTAAGCTGTGGAATGGGGCAGGAGTTGTTAAGCTGTGGAATGGGGCAGGAGTTAAGCTGTGGAATGCAGCCACGAAAGGCAATGATGCTGTGAAAAGCTTGTTAGTCATTTGGAGAACTGTTTTAGAGACGTTAAAGTCAAAAGATGAGATCATGGAGACCAGCACCCCCCCCCCCCCAAACCTCCACTGGTTGCCGCTATGGCTGCGAAGACTGAGGACGGGGATGAAGATGATCCTTTCAACCTGAGCCCTATTGACCCTGAGAAGGAGCCTGTGCACGTTCATCAGTTGCTGTTGCTGCTCCTGAGATGCCTGATAATGCTGATGCTGACCTGGATGGTGCTCTTGACCTGGAGCCTATTCATCCGGAAAAGAAGCCTGATTTATATCCCCCATATCCTCATGATAAATGGGCAGCTGTAAAGGGAGAAGTGAGATGGGTGGGGGATGTGGATGTATTGCACAGTTTCCCGTGGTGTGTGTGCTTCCCACCCGGGATGGGAAGGTCTCTTGTATGCTCTTATCAGGGGTATCGGGCAGAATGTGTAAGACCGTGGAGTTGGGACCCCGTATACAACTCCTTTGATACAGTCTCTCTGTGATACTCAAGTACTAGAAGTTGGTAAATATAAGTATGTCCATGTTTCTATCTACCCTTGGAAACCTTTATAGACATTGCTGGCAACTTCCTCCAACATAGGCTGGCCACCTGTGTCGGAATGAGTGTGCATTATGGTCAGTATAAAAGCCCAAGCCTCATGCAATGTGAGGGAGGCAGAGCCTCTGCGGGGACGCCCGCTAAGGCTGAGCCTGCCACCTTGCACTGCGATGATGCTTCTCGGAGCTGGTTTCCTGATAGTCTTCACGAGCTCCTTGCACCATGTTCTGTATGTGGGACCATGTAGTGGGAGTAATGATTGTCTGGATTTTGTGTTTCAAATATTGTAGTTGTGTGGAGTGTGCTTGTGGTATCCCATACGTGTGTGTGTGTGTGATGAGGGAGGAGTGTTCTGTATATTTTGTGTTGTTGGTTTCATGTAGATGTTTTTAATGGGTAGCAGTTTAACATTTGGGGCAAGAAAGGGTTAATGCAAAAGTGCAGCAGGGATTTATGGTTGTTGCTGCTGAGAAGGCAGGCAGGCTGTGCAAAGGAGGGTGAGCGACTGGTAAAAAAAGAGTGGAGAAGTTCATTGGAACTTCTGGGATCAGCTGATGGGCTGACCCTGCCTGGTCCCCATAGGGACACCTGTTGGGTAAGAATTTTATGCATGCTAAATAATTAACTCATTTTAGCTGTTATTAGTGACTGTAGTTTTGTTGTGTATTGCTTCAAGCTTGTTTTCCAGCCAGTGTACTATCAACAGCATGTAAGGGATTTGATTCAGTAATGCTGTCAGCGTGGGTCCCTGAACAGGTTGGTCGAATCACCCTCCGATACAGTCAGCTGTCCAGTATGGTTCCCACAATGGGATGCAGACAGGCTGGTCAGACACAAGGGTCTCGTCTTTCTTGGGACACTGACAGGCTGATCAAATAGAAAGGGTTCAAGGAAGCCCCCCCCTTATAATGTTCCAATGTGGTCTGAGCCATAGGGATTAGGAAGTATTGCTTTTGATTCTGCTTGTGTGAGAAAAAAAAAGGGGGGGGGAGTGTAATGATGGAGCAAACCCCTTTGGCTGTTAACACTGTGCAGTCTATTTCTGCAGCTGCTTCACATTCTGTTTGCATCAGATGCTTCTGCTTTAAGGAATTGCTTTAAGCTGTCTGCTTCTCAAGAACTGATAACCTGGGATAGGGAGTGTATTTCTGTCCTCCTACCTACAGGTCCGTGGCAGCTGCCTGCAAAGTTTGTCAAGCTTTGCCATGAGCTGGACAGATGAGTGGAAGAACTCGATGCATCAGCTACAGGAGCTGACCGTGAACACCCCAAGCAGAATGAGATAAAGAGAAGCGAATGGTTGCAAAACATCACTTGGGGGCAACTGAAAAGTAACAGCTTGAATATGCGTGCTTGTAAAGTAGCTATTATTAGAGGTTGTGATTTTGTGTATAAAACCACCTGCGTGCCACATGTTATAAAGGTTCGAGTGACTTCAAATCAGACCAGTCTTACTGAACTAATGCTGCCTAGAGCAGTGGGTTGTTATGTTACACAAGTCCAGCAGTGACAGAGCAGACACACCAAATTGTAAAAAACTTTTAGTAAACCTAAAAAGGGGGAGATGTGGAGACAGTTCTTACAGGAGAATGGATATTTGGTACATGAGCTCTGAATAACTCCAAGGGATACAGCAGGGCTGTGGGAGGCCTGAGGAAGCTTAAGCAAGCAAGGTAAGAAGCAGCTGGAATTCACTGAGTCCTGAGAACTGTGGACTGTTGGCAAGCGTTCGAGGTCAAGTTCTCACACCTGTGCTTAACCAATTCCATGTTAGTCACTAAGGGTCTTCAAGACAAGTATCCAATCATGATATGCCAAATTGCTGTAGGTGTGCGTAAGCAATAGTGTATAAGGAGTTAATGCTTTGCAATAAATGGCTTTTTGTCTGATCACATCGGTCTCTGACTGAGTCCTTTCCACGGCATAACATTACATTAAATATATAATGCTGGAAACATGCAGTTGCTGCATATTTAGTGGGACTTTCTTTCAAGATGTGTTCACTTTTTAAACTACCTCAGATGAGGGTTTTTTAACCTGCTTAATCTTATGTAGAGATGTGCAGAAATGACTTCCTCCACTGAGCTTTTATTTCTCTCTCTCCTTGTAGGAAAGCATGCTTCTTACTCCAGGTAAGGATAAAACTAAACATCTTGTGTAGTTTGTTTGTCTTGATATTTGCTCTCTAAAGCGGTCTATCAATAAGTAATAGTTGTAACAGATGATAATTTGGGAGTAATAGATACAGAATGATGTCAGCTTGCCAGCTCAGAAACTGCCATTCTGTTTATACCTGAGTTATCATTCTGCTTAATGGAAGATCTCTTCACAAAATCAAACCTAGTATCTTACATCAGATGCCTGTAGTTGATGTGCTTTTCCTGAGAAGGTAAACCCACATGAATGTTAAGGTTTGAAACCAGAGTCTGATGTCAATAAAGTAATACAGAGGAAACTTGCAAATGCAAACAGGTTCTGGAGGATTGCTTGTGTGTAGTATTTTTAACATGTTTATGTATTTCTGACTCTTGGGGGAGAAGAACAGCATTCCTGAGTGTGTTATACACTTGTCTGACTACAATGGGAGATACTTGAGCTACTTTAAGTACTTACTACTTAAGTGCACCAATAAGGGGCTCATAAATGAACTCTGTAATGTTTACCATGCTGCTGCAACTAGTCAGACTCCTGTGCCTGAGCTATCGTGCTTGTTTCTATTGATATAAGTGCCTGTATTCCTCTGCATACCAATTCTGGAAGACTGCAGCATTCCCATGAGAAGAGGTTAAGAGATTTCCAAGTCACATTTCCACCGCAGGGCACAGGCACTTTGTAGTGTGACCCAGAGTGCTCTCTGTTCCCCTGCAACCTCTTGAAATGCTTTGTCTTCTCCATTTGTGAGTATTCAAAACTGCTTCCGGAAAGAAGGGATGTACTGAGGAGGAATGGTGTGCATTGAGCTCCTGCCTGGATGTGCTGCTGGGCTCGCACTGCAAGAGTGCTCCTCCTGGAGTGCTGAGCAGGACCAAGAAAACATTTTACAATGCCTTGCAGCATCCTGCTTGCGTGTTGTGTCCTGACTTGTGTCCAGGTGGCCCTAATGCTATACGCAGGACTAATTTCACCCCACAAGCTGTCACTGTCTTCTGTAGGAAATGCCAAATTTGCATTGGACAAGGTAAGGGAAATTATTGGCTACTGATCCAAATGTAATTGCATGTTATTGGAATGACAGCTATGAGTCTGGTTCACATTTTTCAGGTGAAATTACCATCCTGGAACTAAAACATAAGTTTATATAAATGTTGTTTATATATAGAATTTATGTCTAATTGTTCATATTTCATTTCATATGACTGAAATGTAATTTTGAGGTACAAAAGAAAACTAATGTATTAAGCCAGGGGTTTTCTGTAGCTCCACGTAAGGTATGGTTATGCAAAGACAAAGAAGGCATTTATTTACTGATTTCCTTTCACTGACAAGAAAAATTGTTGTATGCAGTTGGTGTCCCTGTATGGGGTCTTCGCATAGTTCCTTGCTCTTGGTCTTGCAGTTACTCCTAAATAAGACATTGTATTTTAATGATAATGAAGTATTTGAAATTGACTGCATTTAATTGACTTAAAAATTGCCATTTGAATATACTGAGGAGTAAGAGTTTCCTTTCATATCCTAATTCAATTTGTAGAAGCAAATTATTTTCATTCTTGAGAGCTATTACTGTGTTTTATGCTATTAGTTCCTTGTCTGAACAGCATATGCTTCTTGGCTTCTACCATCGGAAATTAAAAACACATACAATCTTATGTCCATTACAGTCTTTGACCATGTAATATCTTATACCTGAAACCTATTTTAATAGGTGTTTACACCAGCAACTATCTTAAGCTAACTTAAATTCAGAAGCTACTACATCTTACGGTGGTACTAAATTACAGGTTTATCCAAACAGCAGCAGAATAAACTTTTTCCTTGGCCAGTTAAGTTTTATTGTGATGATAGTAGTATTGCAGTTATAGCTTTTGCTGAGTGATGACATCAAACAAATTGGCTGCTTGTGCATAAGATTAGAAACATCACAATAATCCCAGTTTGCTTTTTACAAGCTTTGCTTTTTGTGGATAGAAGCAGACTTGATTATTGGAACAGTTTGCAGAACTTATCAGTTGCATTGCCCTGCTCTTTGACTGCATGAACTTCAGAAGTACCTGCTTTGCTCTTCAGCATAAATGTTGTTCTTAAGCAGAACTGAGTGCAGAATTCTCATTTTCTGTATGGCTTGGTTATTGGAAACCCTTTATTCTCGGAGTTACGGGAATTGCATTTTATGTTACATTTAGCAACTTGGGTTTGAACTCTTTTGGTTTACCCATTAGGACAGGACATTAGACCGGACTAGTGAACTAGGACAAGCATAAGGTGCATGGCTTGTATACTATGTGGTTTACAGGTGTGGAATTATGTATGCATTATATTGCACTTCGATAAAAACGAAAGGTCTTGATTATTTTTGTTAGGACTGCTATATTAAAAAGAGAAAAATAATATTAGGGTTGTATATGTCAACATTTCCTGGGACTTATGGCTTTTACAAGTTAGAGTTCTCCATTTGAGAACCAGGAGTAGGTTGTAAAAGTGCTTTCTCTTACTATAAGACACTACAAAGCTGCTATGTACCAACTAATGCTCTGCTGGGTGGAAGGATGGCTCTTCTCCCCCCTCGCAGACACGTCCATAAACGCCGATAGCAGTACTTCAGAGCATCCATAAAATAACAGAACTTCTCAGTTAAAACTTAAGATTTTCACAGCTTTTCACTGGGCTGTGTGAAATACCAGCTCATTAATTGCAAATGCAATAGTGCAATACTTATAATTGCTATTGCTGTCATGTATTCACACTTGAAACACTAAACTCTGTTTGCTTCTACTGTTTTCATCCTGCCACTTATGTCATTTCTCTTACATCTAGTTCTCTTTTTCTGATGTCTTTAAATATTTCCAACCTACGTATTGAGATTTATTCATCTCAAATAAAGAAGACACTTTCTTCTGTGCATTTGGGTTATTAATTGGTAGGCTGAAGAAGAAAAGCTGGGCTCCAAACAATGTTTAAGAAAGGACTCTCCCATTCAGAATGTGAAACTCAAACTACTACTTGATTGTGAAGGAAATGTGATGCCTTGGGAGCAGCAATACAACATGGACAGTGGATACAGGGCACACTGTCCACTTATTTAAACTTTGACGTGGAGGCTTCAAATTGATCCTACTGCATAGCTTCAGGTGCCTATAGATGCTCAATACCTCAAAAACAGTTCTTAGGGTGTGATTTCAAACCAAGCTTTCAGTCTGGGAAAAGACTATGAGCAGGATGTCATAAAACAACCCTCCCATGTGCAGTGCATTGGAACCAGCCAGTGGCATAATCCCTCACTTATCCGCCTGCTCTAACTGGAAGGCCCTCATATATCATTCCTTCTACAAATCTGTACTGCTCAATGTTTGAATTTCATGAAACCTTGTTTGACTTCAACCAGTCTGAGCACCAGGAGCCATTTAAAACTAATGGCATAGACCAGGATTCAGAGCTTGTTGCTGCTTTTTATAATAATAAGCGTTTTTGGAGGCATTTCTTTACATATAGGACTTATATATTTAGAGTGGTACTGGGACATGATTGATGGTTGTGGTGCAGAAATTCAGCTGGGTTTTGCAGCTGAATTCTGTTTTCTTTGAAACAGCATCATAGAATCACACACCAGAGATGGTTTAAAATCCATTTCTGATTTCTTTTAAACTGATTGGCCTCCTGACTGTCCTGTAGAACAGCTGAACAGTTTGTAATCCTGAATAGTAAGTCAAAGGTGACTTAAATACCTCAGTGGTCTGAGTTGGAAGGCACCTCAAAACTCATCCAGCTCCAACCCCTGCCATGGGCAGGGACCCCTTCCCATGGAGCAGCTGCTCCAAGCCCCTGTGTCCAACCTGGCCTTGAGCACTGCCAGGGATGGGGCAGCCACAGCTGCTCTGGGCACCCTGTGCCAGCGCCTCAACACCCTCACAGGGAACAGCTTCTGCCTCAGAGCTCAGCTCAGTCTCCCCTCTCTTGGGCAGGTTCAAGCCATTCCCCTTGTTCTGTCCCTCCAGGCCCTTGTCCCAAGCCCCTCTCCAGCTTTCCTGCAGCCCCTTTAGGCACTAAAGAGATGCAGTGGTTGTAAAAGCTGATGGCTTAATATGCCCAAAATTCATATTTACTTGTGCGTGGTTCCTGCATTGGTAAATCAAGCTCCTGCAAAGCCTCCAAGGTGTGAGGACAAGCTGTGTCTGTGTTCCTTTGGCCGGGGGGGGGGCTGTTCTTTCTTATTGTCCCTAAGGCACCCTTTGCCAAGCACAGAGCAATTCCACTGGGCAGATCCAAGAGCTTTACTTTGGGTTTCAGGCCCAACAGATAGATGATAGATAGATAGATCATAGATAGATAGATATGGAGACAGATAGGTAGGTAGACAGATGATAAAAAGATGATAGGTAGATAGATAGGTAGACAGATGATAGATAGATGATAGATAGACATGTAGATGATAGATATGGAGACAGATAGGTAGGCAGACAAATAGGTAGACAGATGATAGATGGGTAGACAGACGGATGATAGATAGGTAGATAGTTGATAGAGAGATGATAGATATGGAGACAGATAGGTCGACAGATAGATGATAGGTAGACAAACGATAGATGATAGGTAGACAAATGATAGATGATAGATAGGTAGACAGATAGATGATAGGTAGGTAGATGATTGCTAGATGATAGATAGATGATAGATTGATAGACAGGTAGACAGATGATAGGTAGACAGATAGATGATAGTTGATAGATGATAGCTAGACAGATAGATGGTAGATAGATTTATGATAGATAGGTTTATGATAGATAGATGATAGGTAGACAGATAAATGATAGATGATAGATAGACGACAGGTAGATGATAGATATGGAGACAGATAGATAAGTAGACAGGTAGACAGATAGATGATAGGTAGACAGATGATAGAAAGATAGATGATAACTAGCTAGACAGATATATGGATTTATGATAGATGATAGGTAGACAGATAAATGATAGATGATAGATAGATGATAGATAACAGGTAGATGATAGGTATGGAGATAGGTAGACAGATGATACAGAGATGATAGATATGGAGACAGATAGGTAGACAGATAGCTAGATGATAGGTAGATGATAGGTAAACAGATAGGGAGACAGGTAGACAGATGAGTAGATAGGTAGACAGATAGATGATAGGTAGGAAGATGATAGATAATAGGTAGAGAGATAATAGATAAATGATAGGTATACAGATAGGTAGACAGATGATAGATGGGTAGATAGAGAGGAAGACAGATAGATGATACCTAGATAGATGATAGGTAGAGAGATAGTTGATAGATATATAGATGATAAATGATAGATGATAGGTAGATAGATGATAAATGATAGATAGATGATAGATGACTGATGATACATAGATGATAGATAGGTGACAGATGATAGATGATAGGTAGACAGATAGGTAGGTAGATAGGTGAGGGATGATAGGTAGATGACAGATGATAGATGGTAGATGATAGGTAGATAGATAGATGATAGGTAGATGACAGATAGGTAGACAGGTAGATAGATGATAGATGGATGATAGATGATAGGTAGACAGATGATATATAGACTGATAGGTAGAGAGATCTGATACAGAGATAGATGATAGATAGGTAAACAGATAAGTAGGTAGAGAGATAGGTAGACAGATAAATGATAGGTGATTGATAGGTAGACAGATGATCAATAGATAGGTGATAATTAAACAGATAGATGATAGGTAGATGATAGAGATGATAGATGGGTAGACAGATAGATGAGAGATGATAGATGGGTAGACAGATAGATGAGAGATGATAGATGGGTAGACAGATAGATGAGAGATGATAGATTTTTTTTTCATAAAGCTTTTTCCAATATTAATTAAAAATCATTAAAATATAATAAATACAATTATTAAATAATTATTAAAACTAAATACTGATGTTTCGTGACTCACAATAAAAAAGATGCTTTCAATCGCTCAAAGTCTCCGTACACCAACACTGCAACGTAACATGAAAATATGCAAGGCACAGAAAACCAAACACATTCTGATCTTCCACACTTCTCACGAGATCTGAGGCCCTCCCTATATAGAACCCCCCCAGATCCAAGTGCCCAGGTCCGTGGCCCCTCGCGGTCTAACCTAGAACCGCCCCAAAACCTAGAACCGCCCTAAAACCTGCGGGAGCCGGGCGGGACTAGGAGTGATTGACAAACGCCGCAGCCAATCAGAGGAGTGGGGGGGCCCGTGTAGAAGCCGAATGGAAGAGGGGTGGAACTAAGAGTGATTGACAGGAGTCCCAGCCAATCGGGGTGTGGAGGGGTGCCACCAAACCGGGGCGGGACAGTACCGGACCGAGCCAAGGCGAATCATGGCGGGTAACGGGACTCGGCAGAGGCACACGGGGGGGCAATGGCAGCTGTCGGCTCCCCGGGGGCCCCATGGAAGCCACTCCGGTCCCTCCGGGCGGCTCCATCCCCCTCAGGCGGCTTCGGCTACGTTCGGTTCTCTTCGGGCGGCCCCGCCGCTTCGGGAGGGTTCGGCTTCGCCACAGCCAATCAGAGGAGTGGGGGGGCATGTCGGAGAGGGGCGTGGCTACGAGCGGGTGACGTGCGCAGCAGCCAATCAGAGGAGTGGGGGGGACGCCGCCGGAGAGGGGCGTGGCTAGCAGCTTGTCACGTGCACAGCAGCCAATCAGAGCAGTGGGGGGGCGCCGTCGGAGCTGGGCGGGACTAAGAGTGATTGACAAGCGCCGCAGACAATCAGAGGAGTGGGGGGGCGCTGCCCATAGAGACACCATAGAGACACCACAGAGACACCATAGAGATACCATGGAGACACCATAGAGATACCATAGTGACACCATAGAGGCACCATAGAGACAACATAGAGGCACCATAGAGACACCATAAAGAACCTATAGAGACCCCATAGAGACACCATAAAGACCCCATAGAGACACCATAGAGACACCATAGATATACCATAGAGGCACCATAGAGACAACATAGAGGCACCATAGAGACACCATAAAGAACCTATAGAGACCCCATAGAGACACCATAAAGACCCCATAGAGAAACCATAGAGACACCATAGATATACCATAGAGGCACCATAGAGACACCATAGAGGCACCATAGAGATACTATAGAGATACCATAGAGAGATACCATAGAGACACCATAGAGATACCATAGAGACACCACAGACACCATAGAGATACCATAGAGACACCTTAGAGACACCATAGATGTACAATATTGACACCATAGAGACACCATAGAGACACCAGAGAGACCCCATAGAGACACCATAGAGACACCATAGAGGCTTCATAGAGGCACCATAGAGGCAACATAGAGACACCATAGAGACACCATAGAGATAGCATAGAGGAAATGTAGAGACACATTAGAGATACCATAGAGACACCATAGAGATACCGTAGAGACATCATAGAGAGATACCACACAGACACCATAGATATACCATAGAGACATCATAGAGACATACCATAGAGACACCATAGAGACACCATAGAGATACAATAGAGACACCATAGAGACATTATAGACACACAAAAAAGATACCGTAAAGACCCCATAGAGACACCAAAGAGACACCATAGAGACACAATACAGACACCATAGAGACAGCATAGAGATACCATAGAGGCACCCTAGAGACACAATACAGATACCATAGAGACACCTTAGAGATAACGCAGAGAAACCATAGAGAGATACCATAGAGGCACCATAGAGACACCATAGAAACACCATATATGTACAATCGTGACACCATAGAGACCCCATAGAGACCCCATAAAGACACCATAGAGACACCATAGAGATACCATAGAGACAGAATAGAGATACCATAGTGACACTATATAGACGCCATTGAGGCACCATAGAGTCACCATAGAGACACCATAGAGATACCATAGAGACACCATAGAGGCACCATTGAGGCACCATAGAGGCACCATAGAGATACCATAGAGACACCATAGAGACACCATAGAGATACCATAGAGACATCATAGAGAGATACCATAGAGTCACCATAGAGGCACCATAGAGGAACCATACAGACACCATAGAAATACCAAGGAGACGCCACAGAGACACCATAGAGTCACCACAGAGACAACATAGAGACACCATAGAGATAACATAGTGACACCATAGAGGCACCATAGAGACACCATAGAGAGACCATAAGGAACCCATAGAGACCCCACAGAGACACCATAGAGATACCACAGAGACACCATAGAGATACCATAGAGGCACCATAGAGAGATACCATAGTGACACCACAGAGATACAATAGAGAGACCATAGAGGTACCATAGATATACAATAGTGACACCATAGAGACCCCATAGCTACACCATAGAGACACCATAGAGATACCATAGAGACACTATAGAGACACAATAGAGATACCATAGAAAAAAAATTGAGGCACCATAGAGAATCCATAGAGACAGCATAGAGGCACCATAGAAACATCATAGAGATCCATAGAGATACCATAGTGACACCATATAGGCACCATAGATGCGCCATAAAGGCACCAGAGAGACACCACAGAGAAAACATAGAGACACCATAGACATACCATAGAGACACCATAGTGACACCATAGAGGCACCATAGAGACACCATAGAGACACCATAAGGAACCCATAGAGAACCCATAGAGACACCATAGAGACACCATAGAGATACCCTAGAGACGCCATAGAGATACCATAGAGACACCATAGAGACTCCATAGAGATACCATATAGACATCATAGAGAGATACCATAGAGGCACCATAGAGAAACCATAAATGCACCATACAGACACCATAGAAATACTATGGAGACACCATAGAGATACCATAAAAAGGCCATGGAGATACCATAGAGTCCCCATAGAGATACTATAGAGATATCATAGAGACAGAATAGAGAAACCATAGAGACATCATAGAGACACCATAGATATACAATAGTGGCACCATAGAGACACCATAGTGACACCATTCAGATACCATAGAGACAGAATTGAGACACCAAGGAGGCACAATTGAGGCACCATAGAGACACCATAGAGGCACCATAGAGACACAATAGAGACACCATAAAGGCACCAAAGATATACCATAGAGATACCATAGAGACATTATAGACAGATACCATGGAGGCACCGTAGAGGCACCATAGAGACACCATAGAGGTACCATAGAGTAACCATAGAGACACCATACAGATACTATAGAGACACCATAGAGACAACATAGATATACAATTGTGACAGTATAGAGACACCATAGAGACACCATACAGATACCATAGAGATACCATAGGGACACCATAGAGATACCATAGTGACACCAGAGAGACACCATAGAGGCACCATAGAGACACCATAGAGGCACAAAAGAGACAACATAGAGACACCATAGAGACACCATACAGATACTATAGAGACACCATAGAGACACCATACAGATACTATAGAGGCACCATAGAGGCACCATAGAGGCACAATAGAGACACCATAGAGATACCATAGAGACACCATAGAGGCACCATAGATATACAATAGTGACACCATAGAGACACCATAGATATACAAAAGTGACACTATAGAGGCACCATAGAGAGGCACCATAGAGAGATACCATAGGGACACAATAGAGACACCATAGAGACACAATAGATATACAATAGTTACACCATAGAGACCCCATAGAGACACCATAGAGACACCATATAGATACCATAGGGGCACCATAGAGACACTATAGAGACTACATAGAGACACCATGGAGACAAAATAGAGACAAAATAGAGATACCATAGGGACACCATAGAAGTAACATAGTGAGACCATAGAGACATCATAGAGGCACTTTAGAGGCACCATAGACACACCACGGAGACACCATAGAGATACCATAGAGAACCATAGAGACAACATAGAGACACAATAGAGACACCATAGAGACACCAAAGAGACACCATCGAGGCACCATAGAGACACCTTAGAGATACCATAGAGACACCATAGAGACACTATAGAGGCACCATAGAGACACCATAGAAGCACCATAGAGATAGCATACTGAGATACCACAGAGGCACCACAGAGATACCAGAGAGACACCACAGATATACAGTAGTGACACCATAGAGAACCCACAGAGACCGCATAGAGACGGCATTGTGATACCATCAAGACACCATAGAGATACCATAGAGACACCATAGGGACACCATAGAGATACTATAGATGCACCATAGAGACACCATAAAGATACAAATGTAACACCGTAGAGATAACATAGAGATACCATACAGATATCATAGAGATACCATAGAGAGACCATAGAGATACCATAGAAACACCATAGAGGCACCATAGAGACACCACAGAGATACCATAGACACACCATAGAGATACCATAGATACATCAAGGAGAGATACCATAGTGGCACCACAGAGATACCGTAGAGACACCATAGAGACACCATAGGTATACAATAGTGACACCATAGAGACCCCATAGAGACTGCATAGAGACACCATAGAGACACTATAGAGTTACCATAGAGACACCATAGAGATACTATTGAGACACCATAGAGACACCATAGAGAAACCGTAGAGATACCATAGAAACTCCATAGAGACACCATAGATATAATATAGAGATACCATAGTGAGACGATAGAGATAACATAGAGACACCATGGAGGCTCCAGAAATATACTATAGTGACACCATAGAGACCCCACAGAGACCCCATAGAGACACCACAGAGACACCATAGAGGCACCATAGAGACAACATAGAGACACCACAAAGACACCATAGAGACACCATAGAGACCCCATAGAGAGCCCATAGAAGCACCATAGAGACAACATACAGACCCCATAGAGACACCATAAAGCCCCCATAGAGACACCATAGATTCAGCTTAGAGACACCATAGAGACACCATAGAGACCCCATAGAAACACCATAGAGACACCATAGAGAGATACCATAGTGACACAATAGATATAACATAGAGACACCATGGAGGCACCATAGATATACAGAAGTGACACCATAGAGACCCCATAGAGACCCCATAGAGAGACCATAGAGACACTATAGAGACGCCATAGAGACACCATAGAGACACCATAGAGATAATATGGAGATACCACAGAGGCACCAAAGAGACATCATAGAGATACCATAGAGACACCATAGAGATACCATAGAGACATCATAGAGAGATACCATAGAGACACCATAGAGATATCATAAAGACCCCATAGAGACGCCATAGAGACCCCATAGATGTACTATAGAGACACCGTAGAGATACCATAGAGGCACAATAGAGGTACCATAGAGGCACCATAGAGATACTATAGAGGCACCGTAGAGACACCATAGAGGCACTATAGAGGCACCATAGAGACACCATAGAGATACTATAGAGACAAGATAGAGACACCATAGAGATACCGTAGAGAGATACTATAGAGACACCATAGAGGCACCATATAGACACAATAGAGACTCCATAGAGATACCATAGAGGCACCATTGAGACACAATTCTGACACCATAGGGACAGCATAGAGGCACCATAGAGATACCATAGAGGTACCATAGAGACACCGTAGAGGTACCATAGAGACATCATAGTGAGATACCACAGAGGCACCACAGAGATACCAGAGAGACACTACAGATATACAGTAGTGACACCATAGAGACCCCACAGAGACCCCATAGAGACGCCATTGTGATACCATCGAGACACCATAGAGATAACATAGAGACACCATAGGGACACCATAGAGATACTGTAGATGCACCATAGAGACACCATAAAGATACAAAAGTGACACCATAGAGATACCATAGAGACACCATAGAGACACCATACAGACATCATAGAGATACCATAGAAACACCATAGAGGCACCATAGAGACACCATAAAGATACCATAGATACATCAAGGAGAGATACTATAGTGGCACCACAGAGATACCGTAGAGACACCATAGGTATACAACAGTGACACCATAGAGACCCCATAGAGACTGCATAGAGACACCATAGAGACACCATAGAGATACCATAGTGACACCAAAGAGACACAATAGAGACACCATAGAGACACCATAGATGCAACATAGAGACAACATAGAGATACCATAGAGACCCCAAAGAGACACGACAGAGACACCATAGAGACACCTTAGAGATACCATAGAGACACAATAGAGGCACCGTAGAGGCACCATATAGAGCATAGAAACACCATAGACATAGCATAGAGGCACCATAGAGAGAAAACATAGAGACACCATAGACATATCATAAAGGCACCATAGAGGACCATAGAGATACCATAGAGGCAACATAGAGGCACCATAGAGGCACCATAGATATACAATAGAGACACCATAGAGACCCCATAGAGACACCATAGAGACAGCATAGAGATACCATAGAGACACCAGAAAGACCCCATAGAGACACCATAGAGACCCCATAGAGACCCCATAGAAACACCATAGAGACACCATACAGACCCAATGGAGACCCCATAGAGACCCGATAGAGACACCATAGGGACACCATAGAGACACCATAGAGATACCATAGGGGCACAATAGAGACACCAGAGAGATACCGTAGAGACACCATAGAGATACCATAGAGATACCATTGAGAGATACCATAGAGACACCATGCAGATACCTTATAGACACCATAGAGGCACCATAGAGATACAATAGAAACACCATAGAGGCACCATAGAGACACAATAGATGCACCTTAGAGACACCATAGAGACACCATAGAGATACCATAGAGGCACAATAGAGACACCAGAGAGATACCATAGAGACACCATAGAGATACCTTAGAGATACCATTGAGAGATACCATAGAGACACCATGCAGATACCTTATAGACACCATAGAGGCACCATAGAGATACAATAGAAACACCATAGAGGCACCATAGAGAAACAATAGATGCACCTTAGAGACACCATAGAGACACCATAGAGATACCATAGAGACATAAAAGAGAGATACCATAGAGGCACCACAGAGATACCATAGAGTCACCATAGAGACACTATAGATATACAATAGTGACACCATAGACACCCCATAGTGACTGCATAGAAACACCATAGAGACTGCATAGAGACACCATAGAGACACCATAGAGATACCATAGAGACAGAATAGAGATACCATAGTGACACTATATAGACGCCATTGAGGCACCATAGAGTCACCATAGAGACACCATAGAGATACCATAGAGACACCATAGAGGCATCATTGAGGCACCATAGAGGCACCATAGAGATACCATAGAGACACCATAGAGACACCATAGAGATACCATAGAGACATCATAGAGAGATACCATAGAGGCACCATAGAGGCACCATAGAGGAACCATACAGACACCATAGAAATACCAAGGAGACGCCACAGAGACATCATAGAGACACCATAGAGACACCACAGAGACAACATAGAGACACCATAGAGATAACATAGTGACACCATAGAGGCACCATAGAGACACCATAGAGAGACCATAAGGAACCCATAGAGACCCCATAGAGACACCATAAAGACATAGAGTCACCATAGAGACACCATAGAGATACCACAGAGACACCATAGAGATACCATAGAGGCACCATAGAGAGATACCATAGTGACACCACAGAGATACAATAGAGAGACCATAGAGGTACCATAGATATACAATAGTGACACTATAGAGACCCCATAGCTACACCATAGAGACACCATAGAGATACCATAGAGACACTATAGAGACACAATAGAGATACCATAGAAAAAACATTGAGGCACCATAGAGAATCCATAGAGACAGCATAGAGGCACCATAGAAACATCATAGAGATCCATAGAGATACCATAGTGACACCATATAGGCACCATAGATGCGCCATAGAGGCACCAGAGAGACACCACAGAGAAAACATAGAGACACCATAGACATACCATAGAGACACCATAGAGATACCATAGTGACACCATAGAGGCACCATAAAGACACCATAGAGACACCATAAGGAACCCATAGAGAACCCATAGAGACACCATAGAGACACCATAGAGATACCCTAGAGACGCCATAGAGATACCATAGAGACACCATAGAGACTCCATAGAGATGCCATATAGACATCATAGAGAGATACCATAGAGGCACCATAGAGGAACCATAAATGCACCATACAGACACCATAGAAATACTATGGAGACACCATAGAGATACCATAAGGAGGCCATGGAGATACCATAGAGTCCCCACAGAGATACTATAGAGATACCATAGAGACAGAATAGAGATACCATAGAGACAGCATAGAGATACCATAGAGAGACCATAGAGATACCATAGAAACACCATAGAGGCACCATAGAGACACCATAAAGATACCATAGATACATCAAGGAGAGATACCATAGTGGCACCACAGAGATACCGCAGAGACACCATAGAGACACCATAGGTATACAACAGTGACACCATAGAGACCCCATAGAGACTGCATAGAGACACCATAGAGACACCATAGAGATACCATAGAGACACCATAGAGATACCATAGTGACACCATAGAGGCACCATAGAGGCACCATAGAGGCACCATAGGACACCATAGAGACACCATAGAGATACCATAGAGACACCATAGTGACACCAAAGAGACACAATAGAGACACCATAGAGACACCATAGATGCACCATAGAGACACCATAGAGACCCCAAAGAGACACGACAGAGACACCATAGAGACACCTTAGAGATACCATAGAGACACAATAGAGGCACCATAGAGGCACCATATAGAGCATAGAAAAACCATAGACATAGCATAGAGGCACCATAGAGAGAAAACATAGAGACACCATAGACATATCATAAAGGCACCATAGAGGACCATAGAGATACCATAGAGGCAACATAGAGGCACCATAGAGGCACCATAGATATACAATAGTGACACCATAGAGACCCCATAGAGACCCCATAGAAACACCATAGAGACACCATACAGATCCAATGGAGACCCCATAGAGACCCGATAGAGACACCATAGGTACACCATAGAGACACCATAGAGATACCATAGAGGCACAATAGAGACACCAGAGAGATACCGTAGAGACACCATAGAGATACCATAGAGATACCATTGAGAGATACCGTAGAGACACCATGCAGATACCTTATAGACACCATAGAGGCACCATAGAGATACAATAGAAACACCATAGAGGCA
Source organism: Melopsittacus undulatus (assembly GCF_012275295.1). NCBI lineage: Eukaryota > Metazoa > Chordata > Aves > Psittaciformes > Psittaculidae > Melopsittacus > Melopsittacus undulatus. The sequence continues at coordinate 44,934 of NC_047549.1, read as the reverse complement.
CCAGAGAGACACAATAGATGCACCTTAGAGACACCATAGAGACACCATAGAGATACCTTAGAGACACAATATAGACACCATAGAGATACGATGGAGGCACCATAGAGACACCATTGTGACACCATAGAGACACCATAGAGGCACCATAGAGATACCATAGAGACACCGTAGATGTACCATAGAGACATCATAGTGATATACCACAGAGGCAGCACAGAGATACAATAGAGACACCATAGAGACACCAAAGATATACAGTAGTAACACCATAGAGACCCCATAGAGACCCCATAGAGATGCCATTGTGATACCATCGAGACACCATAGAGAAACCATAGAGACAACATAGGGACACCATAGAGATACCATAGAGGCACCACAGAGACACCATAGAGACACCATAGAGATACCATAGAGACAGCATACAGACACCATAGAGACACCATAGAGATACCATAGAGACATCAAAGAGAGATACCATAGAGGCACCACAGAGATACCATAGAGTCACCATAGAGACACTATAGATATACAATAGTGACACCATAGACACCCCATAGTGACTGCATAGAGACACCATAGAGACTGCATAGAGACACCATAGAGACACCATAGAGATACCATAGAGACAGAATAGAGATACCATAGTGACACTATATAGACGCCATTGAGGCACCATAGAGTCACCATAGATATATAATAGTGGCACCAGAGAGACCCCATAGAGACCCCATAGAGAGAACGTAGAGACACCATAGAGACACCATAGATGTACCATCATGACACAATAGAGACCCCATAGAGACACAATAGAGACAACATAGTGATACCATAGACATACCATAGAGACACCATAGAGATACCATACTGACACCATAGAGACATCAGAGAGGCACCGTAGAGGCACCAGAGAGACACCATAGAGTTACCATAGATATACAGTAGTGACACCATAGAGACACCATAGAGGCACCATAGAGACACAAAAGATATACAATAGTGACATCATAGAGAACCCATAGAGACACCATATAGACACCATAGAGACCCCATAGAGATACCATAGAGGCACCGTAGAGGCACCAGAGAGACAAGATAGAGATACCATAGAGACACCATAGAGAAATACCATAGAGACACCATAGAGACACCATTGAGACACCATAGATATACAATTGCGACACCACAGAGAAACCATAGAGGCACCATAGAGAGATACCATAGAGACACCATAGAGACACCATAAACGCACCATAGAGAGATACCATAGAGACACAATAGAGACAACATAGAGACACAATAGATATACAATAGTTACACCATTAAGACCCCATAGAGTCACCATAGAGACAGCATATAGATACCATAGGGGCACCATAGAGACACTATAGAGACTGCATAGAGACACCATGGAGACAAAATAGAGACACAATAGAGATACCATAGAGACACCACAGAGGTACCATAGTGAGACCATAGAGACATCATAGAGGCACCTTAGTGGCACCATAGACACACCACAGAGACACCATAGAGATATCATAGAGAACCATAGAGACACCATAGAGACACAATGGAGACACCATAGAGACACCAAAGAGACACCATCGAGGCACCATAGAGACACATTAGAGATACGACAGAGACACCATAGAGACATCATAGAGGCACCGTAGAGGCACCATAGAGACACAACAGAGACACCATAGAGACACTATAAATATACAATAGTGACACCATAGAGAACCCATAGAGACCACATAGAGAGAAAATAGAGACACCATAGAGAGGCCATAGAGACAAAATAGAGACACCATAGTTATACCATAGAGACTCCATAGATATACCATAATGACACCATAGAGACACCATAGAGCTACCATAGTGACACTATAGAGACACCATAGATGCACCATAGAGATACTATTGAGACACCATAGAGACACCATAGATATAATATAGAGATACAATAGTGACACGATAGAGATAACATGGAGACACCATGGAGGCTCCAGAAATATACAATAGTGACACCATAGAGACCCCATAGAGACCCCATAGAGACACCACAGAGACACCATAGCGGCACCATAGAGACAACATAGAGACACCACAAAGACCCCATAGAGACACCATAGAGATCCCAAAGAGACCCCATAGAATCACCTTAGAGACACCATACAGAACCCATAGAGACACCATAAAGACCCCATAGAGACACCATAGAGTCACATTAGAGATACCAGAGAGACACCATAGAGACCCCATAGAAACACCATAGAGACAACATACAGACCCCATAGAGACACCATAAAGACACCATAGAGACACCATAGAGACACCACAGAGAGATACCATAGTGACACAATAGATATAACATAGAGACACCATGGAGGCACCGTAGATATTCAATAGTGACACCATAGAGACCCCGTAGAGACCCCATAGAGAGACCATAGAGACACCATAGAGACGCCATAGAGACAACATAGAGACTTCATAGAGGCACCAGAGAGACACCATAGAGATACCATAGTGACACCATAGAGACACCATAGAGGCACCGTGGAGGCACCATGGAGACACCGTAGAGATACCATAGAGACGCCATAGAGAAACCATAGAGACATCATAGAGACACCATAGCGACACCATAGAGATACCATAGAGACACAACAGTGACACCATAGAGACACCATAGAGATACCATAGTGACACTAGAGAGACCCCATAGAGACCCCATAGAGACAGCATAGAGACAGCATGGAGATCCCATAGAGACCCCATAGAGACACAACAGCGACACCATAGAGGCACCATAGCGTCACCATAGATACACCATAGAGGCACCATAGATACACCATAGAAGCACCATAGAGATATCATAGAGGCACCATAGAGAGATAACATACAGACACCATAGATATACCATAGAGACACCATAGAGGCACCATAGATATACAACAGTGACACCATAGAGACCCCATAGAGACCCCATAGAGGCTCCATAGAGGCACCAGAGAGACACCATAGAGATACCATAGAGACACCATAGAGACCCCATAGAGACACAATAGATGCACCTTAGAGACACCATAGATATACAATAGTGACACTATAGAGACCCCATAGAGAGACCATAGAGACACCATAGAGACACAATAGAGACCCCATAGAGACTGCATAGAGACTGCATAGAGACACCATAGAGATACCATACTGACACCATGGGGACATCATAGAGGCACCAGAGAGACACCATAGAGATACCATACAGACACAATAGAGATAGCATAGAGACATTATACAGACACCATAGAGATACCATACAGACACAATAGAGATAGCATAGAGACATTATACAGACACCATAGAGACACCATTGAGGCTCTATAGAGACACCATAGAGATACGATACTGACACCATAGAGAAATAATAGAGGCACCGTACAGTCACCAGAGAGACACCATAGAGATACAATAGAGATGCCATAGAGACACCATAGAGGCACCATAGAGACACTATGGAGATACCATAGAGACAACATACAGACACCATAGAGACACATTAGAGACACCATACAGATACAATAGTGACACCATACAGAAACCATAGAGGCACCATAGAGGTACCACAGAGACACCATAGAAACACCATAGAGACAGCACAGAGACACCATAGAGGTACCATAGAGACACCATAGAGACACCATAGAGACACAATGGAGACACCATAGAGACACCACAGAGGCAACATAGAGACAGCATAGAGATACCATACCGACACCATAGAGACATCGTAGAGGCACCGTAGAGGCACCAGAGAGACACAATAGAGATACCATAGAGACACCATAGAGATACCATAGTGACACCATAGAGACACCATAGAGGCACCGTAGAGGCACCATGGAGATACCACAGAGACACCATAGAGATACCATAGAGACGCCATGGAGAAACAATAGAGACATCATAGAGACACCATAGCGACACCATAGAGATACCATAGAGACACAACAGTGACACCATAGAGACACCATAGAGATACCATAGTGACACTAGAGAGACCCCATAGAGACCCCATAGAGACACCATAGAGACAGCATAGAGATACCATAGAGACCCCATAGAGACACAACAGCGACACCATAGAGGCACCATAGCGGCACCATAGATACACCATAGAGGCACCATAGAGGCACCATATATACACCATAGAAGCACCATAGAGATATCATAGAGGCACCATAGAGAGATAACATACAGACACCATAGATATACCATAGAGACACCATAGAGGCACCATAGATATACAATAGTGACACCATAGAGACCCCATAGATACACCATAGAGGCACCATAGAGATACCATAGAGGCACTACAAAGACCCCATATAGACACCATAGAGACCCCATAGAGACCTCATAGAAACACCATAGAGACACTATTTAGACCCCATAGAGACACCATAGAGAAACCATACAGACCCCATAGAGACACCATAGAGACACCATAGAGATACCATAGAGACACCATAGAGGCACCATAGAGGCACCATAGGAACACCATAGAGATACCACAGAGACACCATAGAGTCACCACAGAGTCACAGTAGAGACACCATAGAGGCACCATAGAGACACCATAGAGATACTATACTGACACAATGGGAACATCATAGAGGCACCAGAGAGACACCATATTGACACCATAGAGACACCATAGAGGCACCATAGAGACACAATAGGTATACAATAGTGACACCATGGAGACCCCATAGAGACACCATAGAGACACCATAGAGACCCCATAGAGATACAATAGAGGCACCGTAGAGGCACCAGAGAGACAAGATAGAGATACAAGAGAGACACCATAGAGAGATACCATAGAGACACCATAGAGACACCATAGATATAGAATAGTGACACCATAGAAACACCATAGAGGCACCCTAGAGAGATACCATAGAGACACCATAGATATACAATAGTGACACCATAGAGGCACCATAGAGGGATACCGTAGAGACACAATAGAGACACCATAGAGACACAATAGATATACAATATCTACACCATAAAGACCCCATAGAGACACCATAGAGACACCATATAGATACCATAGGGTCACCATAGATACACTATAGAGACTGCAGAGAGACACCATGGAGACAAAATAGAGACACAATAGAGATACCATAGAGACACCATAGAAGTACCATAGTGAGACCATAGAGACATTATAGAGGCACCTTAGAGGCACCATAGACACACCACAGAGACACCATAGAGATAACATAGAGAACCATAGAGACACAATAGAGACACCATAGAGACAGCAAATAGACACCATCGAGGCACCATAGAGACACCTCAGAGATACCATAGAGACACCATAGAGGCACTATAGAGGCACCATAGAGACACCATTAGAAGCACCATAGAGATAGCATGGAGGCACCATAGAGACACATTAGAGATACCATAGAGACACTATAGAGACATCATAGAGGCACCGTAGAGGCACCATAGAGACACTAAAGATACACAATAGTGACACCATAGAGAACCCATAGAGACCGCATAGAGAGAAAATAGAGACACCATAGAGAGGCCATAGAGACACAATAGAGACACCATATATATACCATAATGACACCATAGAGACACCATAGAGGCACCATAGAGATACGATTGAGACACCATAGAGACACCGTAGAGATACCATAGAGACTCCATAGAGACAGCATAGAGGCACCATAGAGAGATACCATAGAGACACAATAGAGACACCATAGATATATAATAGTGACACCATAGAGACTGCATAGGGACAACATAGAGACACCAAAGATGTATAATCGTGACACCATAGAGACCCCATAGAGACACCATAGAGACACCATAGCGACACCATAGACATACCATAGAGACACCGTGGAGATACCGTACTGACACCATAGAGACATCAGAGAGGCACCGTACAAGCACCAGAGATACACCATAGAGATACCATAGAGACACCATAGAGAGATAGCATAGAGACACCATAGAGACACCATAGAGATACCATAGATATGCAATAGTGACACCATAGAGACAGCATAGAGGCACCATAGATATACAATAGTGACACCATAGAGACACCATAGAGGCACCATAGAGGCACCATAGAGAGATACCATAGAGACACCATAGATATATAATAGTGACACCATAGAGACACCATAGAGGCACCATAGAGAGATACCATAGAGACACAATAGAGACACCATAGAGACACAATAGATAAACAATAGTTACAACATAGAGACCCCATAGAGACACCATAGGGACACCATACAGATACCATAGGGGCACCAGAGAGACACCATAGAGATACCATAGAGACACCATAGAGAGATACCATTGAGACACCACAGAGACACCATAGAGACACCATAGATATACAATAGTGACACCATAGAGACACCATAGAGGCACCATAGAGAGATACCATAGAGACACCATAGATATATAATAGTGACACCATAGAGACACCATAGAGGCACCATAGAGAGATACCATAGAGACACAATAGAGACACCATAGAGACACAATAGATAAACAATAGTTACAACATAGAGACCCCATAGAGACACCATAGGGACACCATACAGATACCATAGGGGCATCATAGAGACACTATAGAGACTGCATAGAGACACCATGCAGACAAAATAGAGACACAATAGAGATACCATAGAGACACCATAGAAGTACCATAGTGAGACCATAGAGACATCATAGAGGCACCTAAGAGGCACCTTAGACACACCACAGAGACACCATAGAGATACCATAGAGAACCATAGAGACACCATAGAGACACAATAGAGACACCATAGAGACACCAAAGAGACACCATCGAGGCACCATAGAGACACCTTATAGATACCATAGAGACACCATAGAGGCACTATAGAGTCACCATAGAGACACCATTGAAGCACCATAGAGATAGCATAGAGGCACCATAGAGACACATTAGATATACCATTGAGACACCATAGAGACATCATAGAGGCTCCGTAGAGGCACCATAGAGACACAATAGAGACACCTTAGAGAGACTATAGATATACAATAGTGACACCATAGAGAACCCATAGAGACCGTATAGAGAGAAAATAGAGACACTATAGAGAGGCCATAGAGACACAATAGAGACACCATAGATATACCATAGAGACACCATAGAGATACCATAGTGACACCATAGAGACACCATAGAGGCACCATAGAGATACTATTGAGACACCATAGAGACACCATAGAGACACCGTAGGGATACCATAGAGATACCATAGTGACACGATAGAGATAACATAGAGACACCATGGAGGCTCCAGAAATATACAATAGTGACACCATAGAGACCCCATAGAGACCTCATAGAGACACCACAGAGACACCATAGAGGCACCATAGAGACAACATAGAGACACCACAAAGACCCCATAGAGACACCATAGGGACCCCATAGAGACCCCATAGAATCACTATAGAGACACCATACAGACTCCATAGAGACACCATAAAGACCCCATAGAGACACAATAGAGTCACCTTAGAGACAACATAGAGACACCATAGATACCAAATAGAAACACCATAGAGACAACATAAAGACCCCATAGAGACACCGTAGAGACAGCATAGAGAGATACCATAGTGACACAATAGATATAACATAGAGACACCATGGAGGCACCGTAGTTATACAATAGTGACACCATAGAGACCCCATAGAGACCCCTTAGAGAGACCATAGAGACACCATAGAGACACCATAGAGGCACCAGAGAGACACCATAGAGATACCATAGTGACACCATAGAGGCACCATAGAGACACCATAGAGATACCATAGAGACATCATAAAGACCTCTCTTCACATCAGGAGCTGAACAGAGCTGATGCTGGCACATGGATGTTCTCTGCTGCACTGGGGATAAACACTTGGCTCCCATCACTCGGTGGTAGAGAGAAGACACAAGAGGTAACACCAACACAAAGCAGAGTCTCACCTGCACTGAGGCAGTGGGCTAGCTTCTGCATGTCCTCGTATCCTCTTCAGTAAAGCTGTGCCAGAGAACAGCCTTACCAATGTGGGTTTTCTTCATAAGAAGAGGGAGCAATGTCTTATATAGGTTCTTATTCTACTACATAGGCAGCTAAAGCAAGATGCACTGATTTATTTGATACTTAAATGAGGATGAATCTTAGCTGTGTTATACAGAAATGCAACATTTCAGACTGTTAGGAGAATATAGTCACTAATAAATCAGCCTTTAGAATCAGCCTGTTAGAACATCAACTTCTTTTTAAAGCAAGAAGCTGAATGCCCATTGGTTTAGGTGCTTTATTGTGCTGGAGCTCAGGAAGGTATAAATCATGAATTCACCAATGTCAATGTTATTTGTTGTAAATGATCTCAAACAGTTCGTTAAATGTGATTTGGTGACTGGAATGATAATCAAAAGCCAAAGGAAACTGTCTGTAGGTAATGCATGTGTAAGCTGGGCTTTCACTGGGACTGAGAAATTCTCTTGCTCCATATTTATGTGCAATGCTGTGAGGATCCTCTCAGGTGTCTTCTGACACAAATTTCCTTCACATTACAAGTGACTAAAGGTCTGGTTCTTTGTTCAAACACACGTGCTTGACTAAATCCATAGCTTTAATTGTCCCAGCATAGAAAAATTAAAATGCCATTCACTGCTTCAACAAACTCCCTGTTCTGTTCTGAATACCTCATCTGAAAAACAGAATATATGTATGTACAGGTGTATTTGGTTAGAAAATGTTTTGCAATAATCAAAAATGTAGCAGGTACAGTGGTCATTGATTGCAGAGAGATATGGTCCAGATCTGAATCTCCATTTTTGATCAGTTTGATGTTTCTCTTCCTTTTGCCTCAGCAGGGAACACCTGGTTATGGCCAGAAATCACACACAGATTGAATTCATCCTGTTGGGAATTACAGAGGAACCATGTGCACAAACTCCTCTTTTTGTCTTCTTTCTAATGATTTACATTGTCACTCTGGTGGGGAACGTTGGCATTATCACATTGGTTCGGGTGTCTCCCAGCCTCCACACTCCCATGTACTTCTTCCTCACCCATTTTGCCTTCATTGACATCTGCTATTCCACAGTCATCTCCCCCAGGATGCTGGCAGACCTCTTATCAGAGGATAAAACCATTTCTTTCCCTGCCTGCATGATGCAATTATTCACATTAGCTTTCCTGGCTACTGTTGAGTGTCACCTGCTGGCCATGATGGCCTACGACCGGCACGTTGCCATCTGCCAGCCCCTGCTTTATGTGACCATCATCTCCAGCCGTGTCTGCTGGCAGCTGGTAGCATCATCCTACCTATTCGCCTTCCTCAGTGCCATCATCTACACATGGTGTGTGTTTGGAGGTTCCTTCTGTGGTCCCAACGGCATCGACCACTTCTTCTGTGACGTATCCCCTGTGCTAAAGCTTGTGTGCTCTGACACCCACAGCAGTGAGATGGTCATCTTTGCCTTTGTCACCATCAATGCGTGGGTGCAACTGTGGTCATTTTGCTCTCTTACACCTCAATCCTCTGTACCGTGGTGAAGGTGTGCTCAGCACAGAGCAGGGCCAGAGCCTTCCACACCTGCTCATCCCATTTGATGGCTGTTTCCTTGTTCTTCTGGACGGCATTCTTCATGTACCTACAACCTCCATCTAGCCACAGGAGCCTGGATAAGGTGGTCTCCATCATCTACACAGTGGTCACCCCCATGCTCAACCCATTCATCTACAGCCTGAGGAACAAGGGGGTGAAGGGGGCTCTGATCAAGTGTGGGAGGAGATTGCTCCACCATAGGCAACTAAGGCGAGTTCTGACATCCAGGACATGAACAGTTCATGTCCAGTGTGAAAGCCTATGGGGCACTGAAATATTGAGATTTTCCAGTGATACTCATGACTTTATGGAAGTTCTTCTGCAGGTCCTGCACAAAAGTCAATGACAGTATTGAATGAGAAACAGACCCTCAGTATGACACCATTCTTGGAAGAAAACAAGAGGAGACTGAGCTTCAAACTTCATTTCTGTTCACAGTCTCCAGCCTGGAGGAAGAAATTACCCTCAATTATCCCAGGCATCATTTCCACACAGGAAGCACCAATGAGCTTCATTGAGTTACAACTTTTGTCATTCATAAACATGTCTTTCTCTTGCAAGATTCTTGACCTTGTCCCTCAGCTCCAATAAAATTCCTCACTCTTACCTGTGAGCTCTTTATTAAAGCTGCTGGGGTGGGAGGGAACAGGAAGTGCAGTTTTACATTTGCTGGCTGAGAATGAGCCAGATAAAAGGCTTCAAAAGATTAATTGCATTTGTTTGTGCCTTTAAAGAGCAGAAGTTGGTGGGAATCAAGGTCTAAACTGGACCTTTGAATATCAAGGGTTGATCCCTTCCCAGGCTTCAGCTTCAGACTAGATTTCACTTCAGGTAATGAAGTGTAGAAAATATAGCTCATAATTGAGATTGATGAACTGTGCTGAGATTACCCAGTATTAAGGACAAACTGGGCATACCAAGAGGTCCTCTCATTCATTTTAAGTGGTGGTTTACACTCATTTAAATGCTCTTTACTTAAATGGTGAGATAAATGGAATTCCTGCTATAGATAAGCACACACATCCCATGTCTGAGCCCAGCTCACACTAAAGCACACCAGGAAAGACCAAGTGGTGCACTCATGCATATAGCATGAGGCAAGTTTCCATAGGAGAAAGACAATCCTGAACCCAGAATCAATGGTCACTGAGAGCTGTTTGGGTCAGGAGAAGCAAAAAACCACTGGTGTGGGAAAACATTTTTCCTCTATGTGTTGTGAGTGAGAAGTAACTTGTATTTGGGAAGTGTCTGGGTCTTGAAGAGTGTCTTTGGTGTGCTCAGGAAAACAGCAGCCAGAGGGCTGGGGTAAAGTGCTGTCATGGGTTCAGCAGTAGCTCATGCTCTGCCAGGGAGGAGGGAGAGATAGGGTGCCTGGTCTGGGCTAGTCGGGGAGGTTCCATAGCACAGCACGTCCTGCTCGGGGAGGGGACTGGAAGCTGGCCGGGAGGGAAGGACTTAACACGCCGGGCTGGGCTCGGGGAGGCAACGGGAAGCTGGCTAGGAGGGGAGGGGGGAAGCTCTCTTTTTTCTTCCAGGGCTGGCTTCGTGGCGGCGGGTGGTATCGTATTCTCTCTCCCTGTTTGTCTCCTCTAACATTGATTTGTTATTGGTACCGGTAGTTATTTCTGTTATACCTTGATTGCTGGACTGATTTTACCTCGATCCGAGGGAGTTGTATCCCTCCAGCTCTCCTTCCCATCCCTCAGGGAGTTTGAAGGTGAAGGGGGGGAGGGGAAACAAAGGGGGAACTGTGCAGATTTAGTTTAAACCACGACATTTTTGGCGCCCAACGTGGGGCCCGAGGGTTTGAGATAAGAACAGATCTGAGCGGATTTATGGTCTCTTGTCACAATGCTGATTTATTGGCTCTTGGAGTTTTTTCTCTCGATCTCACTGTTTCGGGATTTTGCCGGGTACTTTGTGCATGGATTGGATGTGTTTGTGTTTGTCGATCATGGGGCTTGGGCTAAAGTTTTTGTTTCACTGTACTTTGTGTCGGAGGCTTGTAATATGGTGGGGCTCCAGCAGCAGTGGGGGATGGACGTGGCCGTGGACTTGGACTTGTACCAGGCCGTCCCGCTGCTTTTCACCATCCTTGCCCTTGTCCTCACCTCCGTCTGCGTGAGGCTGTGTGAAGCCAGGAAGGAGCAGCCCCAGGAGCCGGCAGCACCAGCTGAGGCTGCCAGAGAGAGCGGCCCCGGGAACCAAACGGCTGTAGCAGAGCATCCGGGGGAGGCGGCAGAGGAGCAGAGAGGGGCAGTAGCCAAGCAGGAGGAGCAGGCGCTGGAAGAGCCAAGTCCTGCGGCCCTTCCGGACCCCCCGATGGCCGAGAGTGTCCCCCCGGAAGTCACCCGCCGAGACCCAGCAGGATGCAGGAGACCACGCAGCACTTCCCAGCAAGGCAGTGGAGGAAGATCCAGACTCGGGAGAAGAGAAGCTGGTGGTGGGAGAGCTGGCAAGCAGGGCAGCTACATCAGCCCCAGTGACAAGTGCAGCAGGAGCAGCTGAGAGTTCTGATGGTTATGAATGGTTTTTGGGTGCTCTTGGGACCTGCCTGCTGATTGTGTTAGGGATCAGCATGTTGGGACAGAAACAGAGTGTGTTCTACACACAACCATTTTGTCTGATCCCAAAAGTTAAGCAGAGTCAGGTTTGGGTCTTGTCTAGGGTTAGACAAGGATATCGGAGCACCAGGAGACTGTCCCCAAGGCTGGACGGTCATGAGTGGCAGGGCATGTGGGACAGTATGGCCAGGTATCTGATCCACTGGGCCCCTCCAGGGCTTTGGAAGCATTGGAGATGGAAGGCAGCTGTATGGAGTCCCCAGCAGCAAGCTGTAGAACTGCTGAAGGGGATGGTGAATGATTTTGAGCCTGGTGGGCCCAGATACTTCAGGCCATCAGTCCAGAGATGCAACATAGAGATTGACTCATGATCGAGGGGTGGACTTAAGAGTGATGGTGTATTGGAAATGTGGGATCTGGGCATGATGTGAATGGTATGGAATAAGGGGTGGATAATGTCATGGGCTGAGCATGTTTTGAGGGTGTTTTTGTTTAAGGTTTTTTCCAGCCAGGTGGAGGAGGTGAGGCCGGGAGGAAGGAGAGACAGGACACCTGACCCAGGCTAGCCAATGAGGTATTCCATACCATAGCACATGATGCCCAGGATGCAACTGGGAGAGAGAAAGCTGGAGGGGTAGAGCTCGGGAGGAAAATGGAGGAGGGAGCATGCGGTGCTCGGCCGGGCAGGGTGGAGTGAGTTATGGGTCGGTGGCTGGTGAGGTGTTGTATTCTTTTCGTTTGTTATTGGCTGTATCATTATTATTGTGTTGTGCCTTAGCTATTAAACTGTTCTTATCTCAATCTGTGGGGGCTACATTCCTTGGATTCTCCTTCCTAACTCTCCGGGAGTTGGGGGACTTGGTTTAAACCACGACAGGGGGTTAAAGGAATTCCTTTGCTTAAATAAAAGTATTGTCTTTCTTAAGTACTTAACATGCCAAGGCATCGACTACTGATGAGGGGGAGAAGCAGATGCTTAGTTCTACTGATGAGGGACAAAAGCAGATGCTCAGCTCTACTGGTAAGACACAAAAGCAGATGCTCAGCTCTACTGGTAAGACACAAAAGCAGATGCTCAGCTCTACTGGTAAGACACACAAGCAGCTGTTTGGTTGTGCTGACAAGTGGGGCAGAAGCAGACGGGACATGGACCAACCCCAGCACAGCCCCAGCCCACAGGTGAGCTCCTCACCTCTCCGGCTCCTGCCCTTCTCCTGCTCCCTCTGGCCTATGGCCAGGGGACGGTGGCCCAGCAGGGCCTGGCAGCAGGAGGAGCGCCCCGGGGCATGCTGGGAGCTGTAGTGCTGGGGCTGCCGGCGGCCATGTTGGTGCTGGGGCTTGCAGGTTGTGCTGAGGGGAGGGCCGGGGCCAGCGCTGAGGTGAGCGAGCCCCTGTGGAGATGGAGACAGCCCCGCTGTGGGCACAGGCACCGGGCACCCCGACTGCCAGAGCGCCGAGAGCTGCCCCAGCCCGGCCTGCGGCCTGCAGCTGGCCCTGGGCCTGCACAGGAGGAAAGGGGAGAGCACAGAGAGGCAGAGAAAGAAGGGCCTGGGCTGAAGAGGTTCCCTGGCAGGACGGAGAGCGGGAGCTGTGGTGAGTGCCCGGCCCTTGGGGCCGTGTCTGCCTCTCATCTCTCCAAGCTCCCGCTCCCTTTCCCCTTGCTGTCATTGTCTCCCTTCCCCAGACCTCTCTTCTATTCCTGTGCTGTCCTCCACGTCCCTCTCTTCTCCAAGTCCTTCTTTCTCTGTCTCTCTACCAGCCCCTTCTCCTGCTTGCAGCTCATTCTGTATCCCACCGTCTCTGTCTTTCTCCCTGCCTACTTCTCCTCTCTCTGGCTGTGTCTGCTGCTCCCAGACCCTTCCTCCATCCCTCTGCAGGGCTTCTGATGCTTCTCTTTCTTTCTCCATCCCTCTGAGCTGCTCCTTGCTCCTGCACTTCTCTTTCTCTTAGTTGTTAGTCTTGTTTGTTGCTCTGGTTTTAGAATCCTAGAATAGTTAGGGTTGGAAAGGACGTTCAGATCATCCAGTTCCAAGCCCCCTTCAGAAACTGGAAGCTGCTCTGAGGTCTCCATGCAGCCTTCTCTTCTCCAGGTTGAACACCCCAGTGTTCTCAGCCTGTCTCCATACAGGAGCTGCTCCAGCCCCTGATCATTCTCGTGTCCTGCTCTGGACTTGTTCCAACAGCTCCGTGTCCTTTTGATGTTGGGAACACCAGAACTGCACCCAGTGCTGCAAGTGGGGTCTCAGAAGAGCAGAGCAGAGGGGCAGGATCACCTCCTTCACCCTGCTGGTCACACTCCTTTTGATGCAGCCCAGGACACGGTTGCTTTCTGGGCTGTGAGCACACACTCATGTTCATTTTCTCATTGACTGACACCCTCAAGTCCTTCTGGACAGGGCTGCTCTGAGTCTCTTCTGCTCCCAACCTGTAGCTGGGATTGCTGGGATTGCTCTGACGCAGGTGTAGGAGCTTGCATTTGGCTTGGTTGAACTTCATGAGGTTGGCATTGGCCACCTCTCAGGCGTGTCAGGGTCCCTCTGGATGGCATTCCTTCCCTCCAGTGTATCGACCGAACCACACAGCTTGGTGTTGCTAGCAAGCTCTCCCTGCCCCTATTTGTTTTTTGCCCACTCGCCTTTCCTCTACCCACCACATCTTTTGATGATCTCTGTCAATCCTGTAGTCCTTACTTCTCTCTGCCCTGCTCCCTCTGCCACTGTTTGCCTCTCTTCCTCTTTCCCTGCTGCTTCTTTCTCCATCTCTGTGCAGATCCCAACTCTTTTATTCTTCTCATGTCCTTCTTTCCCTTTTTCCTGTCTTTCTTTCTTTCTTTCTCTGTCCCATTTCCTGTCCCATCCTTTCCTGCTCAGCCTCTCTGTCCAGCTGGCTGTGCCTTCTTTCACTCTGGCTCTGGAATTTTTCTTTCTCCCTATGCCCAGCAGTTGGTTTTGTCCTCCAGTGCTGCCCTGCTCTCTCTTTCTTCTCTCTCTGTCATTCTGGCCTGCTCTCCCCATTTTTTCATTCCTTCATCTTGAGCCTGAAGCCCATCAGGTTTTTCTGTTCCGTCCCTTTCTCTTGCATTCTGTCCCTGCTCTTTTCTCTCTTTCCTTTAGTTCTGCTGCCTTTCTCTTCTTTCCTTTCTTTCTCCACCTCTGCCCTGCTCAGTCCTTCTAATTTTCTCTCTGTTTCTGTCCTGCTCCCTGTCTTTGCCCTGTCCCCCCCATTTTTCTGTCATACTTCCTCTTAGGGCTCCCCACCACCACTACCCTGTCCTGCTCTCTGTCGCTCTTATTTCTCAGTCGCAGCACAGTGTGGTTTTTTCCTTCCATCTCTCTGTCCTCCTGCCCAGCCCTGGCTTTCTTACCTCCAGCTCTGTCCTGCTCCCCATCTCTTATTTTTGCCTGTCTTTGCCTTTGTCCTGCCTTCCTGTCCTGCTGCCTTTGTTTTTCTTGGAGAATCGGTGTCCTGCTCCCTTTCCTCATCTTTCCCTCTCTGTCTCCTGCCCAGGGGTGATGTTTGGATCTGGAGGGTTGCCTGGGACCTGCTGTGAATCACAGTCAATGTGAAATGGAACGTACCTGAGCTTGAATGAAATCGGACCGATTGCATCTGGTTTTCTTCCCGTTTCCAATTCCAACTGACTTTGTTGGTGCTGATGATCATGGGACCCTGATCTGCAAGCACACTGACGGCATCACTCACTTTGGTAATGGGGCAGGTGGTCTGTGATAAGGATGTGTACTTGTGTGCTGGTGCTTTCATGAACGTTCTCTGGTTTTGCCGTGGTTAAAGCTCGGAGGATGTGACAGAATGGAAACCATCTTTGTAGTAGACCCTGAACATCAAAGGTGTGGATGTGCTGGCGATATCCCACCAGCCTGGAGATGTGGGGACTTCAGTGAGAGCCCAGTAAGGATCCCGTTTTGTGCTCCAGTAGAGGCTGTTTGTGCACACTGTCCCAGGAGGCATATTAGCATGGCTGCTTCTTTGAGATCTCAGAAAAGACTCTGCAGGATGCAGAGACTGTGGTGGCATTGCTTGTTTAAGGAGTTTGGTGTTACCTTTTGCCCCTTGCCTTCCTGTCCCACAGTACAATGTGCCCTTTCATGCTAGTGCAACTACCTGGAGCAGCACAGTGAGCAGTGAATGTCTTAATCAGGGTGTTAGCACATTCCCGTTGCCCTCTGTTGGCTTATCTGTGGCTCAGGGTGTAAGTGGAGGAGGTTTATAGTTGCACAGTTTTCTAAAACCTGGATGGGGTAGTGAGCTGCCTTAGAGCATTTGCAACATGCACTGAAAATAGGTGGCCAGGTGCACAAGTCAGAAGTTCTTGGGCTTGTTGCTGAAGCCTCTGTCTCCTTAAATGATGCATCTAAGGATGCAGTTGATTTTTTTGGGGGAGAAGCCGGAGGGTTCCCTTGTGCACGGGGATGCTTTTGTTAACTGTGTTTTTCTGCTTTAGGCCTCGTCACGCAGGCAGATGTTTTGCTGCATGTAGCCTTCTGACCAGCAGTGGCAACTCCAGAACCCCTGATGTCTGTCAGCAGCACTGGTGAGCAGCCGGGAATCTGTGTGTGTGTCCTGCAGGCTGCTGAGCCCCAGCGCTGGCAGCTGGCTACCCTGGACTTCCCCCGCTGTCTCCGGTTCACCACAGAATGGCTTGCCCAGTCCCCATAGCCAACCTGACCCACATCCCACAGCAGTCCTATTCAAGTTGTGTTTTCAGTGAGAGTCCTTCCTGAGTGATCATTTCCTGGGAGGACAGTGCGATGATGGAGGTAAAGTGTCCCCCCATGAACAGAAGGCTTCTGTGGGCCTCGCCAGGGGCAATGCCTTGGAGGACACCCTTCAGAATGGGGAGAGGAGTAAGAGTCTAAAAATTCTTGAGCTGGCATGTGCTATTCAAGGAGAGAGGCTAGGACACAAAATATGGAATTTTGAGAGTAATTCTCTGTTCATGGCCATGAGGTGTACCAGTGAAACTGGGGCATAGGAATGTGGTTTTACAGAGTCATGGAATTGTTAGGGTTGGAAGTGAAGTCTGGAGATTTTCCAGTTGAACCCCTTGCCAAGGCAGGGCCACCCAGAGCAAGTTACACGGGAATGTGTCTGGGTGGTTTTGGAATGTCTGCGCAGAGGGGGACTCCTCAGCCCTCCTGTGCAGCCTGTTCCAGTGTTCTGACACCCTCAGTGTAAAGAAGTTCTTCCTGATGTTGAAATGAAACTTGTTGTGCTTTAGTTCATGGCCATTGCTCCTTATCCTGTCACTGGGTAGAAAGAGTCTGGCACCATCCTCTTGGCACTTGTCTTTCAGATATTTCTGTGCATTAATGACAATCCCTTCTCAGTCTCCTCTTCTCTAGACTAAACAGGCTGATTCTTACACATGATTGTTACACCTTTCAAGTGTTCAGTGATTTGTGCAGTGCCTACTCAACACACACATATACTGCTGTTTTGCAGAGCAGCTCTAATTGTGTGGTGTTGTCATCCATCTGCTTCTTTCTTGAACAAGACATCCCTGCAGCTGGTCTTGCTGCCGTACCTTATCTCTGCTGCAAAGTGAGGGGAGAGTTTCAGTGAGATGTCAGAGGGGCTGTGCTGCTGCTCTGTTCTGGGTAGTTCAGAGGTATCCTTTCTTCTTCAGAGCTGGGGCTGCTCTTCTCCCCCTTGCAGTGAGCTGGTGTTCTTTAGTTGTGCTGACTGAACCACAGCTATGCAGTTTACAGTGTCAACTATATAGTCCTGAAGAAAGTTCATACAGCTTCATACTCTAAAGACCAATTGCTACAATAGTTAGGGAAAGAGATTTTCCTGACAGTCCCTCCTTTTCTTTTGACCATCAGGGTCACACTGTACTGTTCACTGTTCAAGGCCTGAGTTGAGTTCATAAGGTCACACAACAGTGAGAACAGGCATACATCGTTAGAAAGCAGAACAAGAGAGGGAGTATGACAGCTTGGCTCCTTTTAGTTCACAGTCCTCTACCTTTGTCTGGGAGTCAGGAAGTTTGCCACCCAAATAGATTTAGTGGAAATCCCTGCCTTACTTCATGTCATATTTTTAATGAGTCTTTATCTTGTTTCTGTCAGTTTTGTTTTTGTGGTACTGATTCACATAAAACCCCCAGTGGCTATTAGTCAGCAATGCACATAATCTGTAATGTGCATGCTCTGTCCGGTAGTTCTCAAAGGTGATCTAGAGCTAATTGACCCCATATTACCATTTGTGATAATGATTTGGTTTCTTCCTGTAGGACTGTAATGCTGTTTGTGCTTTCAGGAATGGCTTTTTCTAATTGCCTTCAGGTATTTGCAGTAGCTTGTTCTAGTTTTGCAACCCCTAAGTGTGATACAAAAGCTGTTTAGAGCTACATTCTGCCAGAGGGCTGCAACAGGTTGTCAGTAGTTGGGAGTGAGGGGCTCAGAAGAGATACTGATTCTAAGGTGGAGCCTCTCCCAATGCTGGTGGCACATTTGTTACTTTTTAGTCCTTTTCTCCAGAGTTGAAGCAACTGTGGATGTGTGACACTGGGAAAATCCATTGGTTAATGGCAATAAACATAAATGGTCATTGGCTGCTTTGACTGAAGTCTGTGATTCTTTAAGATGCACTCAAACAGCTTGTTCTGTCCCCTCCCTTTGCTGGCTCTGTGGCACAGGCACGGGGGATGAGAGGATGGTCACTGTGTGAGGTCAGGCTGGGGAGACAGCAGGGACAGGAGCAGCTCAGGGCAGTGACAGGCCCAGGTGTGATGGGTCCCCCCCCTTTGGGGTGCTCGGAACTGCACGGGATACAAGCCTTTTGTCACAATGCGCTGGGTCACCCGGGTGCACTGTGTTGTGGCACCTGGTGAAGGCTGGGGCAGAGGTGCTTGAGTCACCATAGAGGTTGGTTGGTCGATCCTCAGAGTGCTGTATGCGGGAGAGGACACCAAGGCCAAGCTGGGGCTTCGGGGAACTCTCCTTCCCTGGGCTTTGAGGAGGACTGGGGCTGGTGCCAACATCACGGCACAGCTCACTTGCTGAGCACCATAGCCTGCAGTAGTTAAGGTGGCAAAGCCAGGGCCTCACTAAGCCAGGATGGAGGCGTGAGGCTCTGTCAGCCGAGGCTGCCTGATATCTCAGGGGCTGGCTGTGGCAGAGTGCTGCAGCCTCTGAACGCCGTTGGCCAGCACAAGCTCAGCCTGTGCTGCTCACCCCAGCGCCCTCGGTGGGCTTTGCCACGTGCCCTCACCTTCATAGAGGCTGCAAGGCCTCTATCTGTCATTTGCCGAGCTAGACACGGTAGTGGAGCAGGCACTGCCTGGCCCCGACCATGTCTTGCATCCACTACAAGTTCTTCTCCAAGCTGGACTATGGTACGGTCACCTTCAGTGGCTTCGACATCTCCCTTTGCGACCTCAAGTGCAAGATCATGCGCAAGGAGAAGCTGAAGGCAGCCAACTGTGATCTGCAGATCAGCAATGCCCAGACCAAAGAAGGTACGTGTGCGCAGCAGGGGCAGGGCTTTGGGCATGTCCTGGCTGGTGACGTTGCAGAGCACCCCATGATGGCCGCAGCCAGCAGAAGCTGCATTCTGCCTTTGATGGCTCATCCCCACATAGCATGAGTGAGCCTGGGCCCATCCCGCCAGGTGGCAGGAGCACCAAGAGGGTAAGCAGTGCTAGGGACTAAGTGGGGTGGTGTCATGAAATCTGATTTGGCATCCTGCTGGCTACACCAGTTTGTCAAATGTGCACACTGATTTACAGTGTCCAGAATAGAGCCCTGAGCTTTGTAAACCCTTGAGGGGAGCCTAGGTGAAGCTAGATCTAGCCTTAGTCTCAAGCTTGGTCAATGGTTTATGTCTAATGGAATGCAGAAAAAGAAAATCAAGGGAGAATCAAGCTAAAATGATGTGCATAGAAACCGAAGATGAAAGAGAGGAGACCCTCCCACTGAGACACAAAGTTCAGAGTGCACCCACCCCCTGGCTTTCTAAACTCCTGATAGAGCCTAGGTGTGGTTGGATCTAGTCTTAGCATCAGACTTGATCAAGGACATGTAAAGCACTGAGCAGATGAGACTTTGGAGTGGTTTGTGTATCTCCAGAGATCTATTGGTTTTGTAGCCTAATAGAAGCAAAAGCAACTTCAGTTAGTTCAGGAATGCAACCCCTGTATTAGCCAGCTGTCCTGTAGTGACCTCTGAGACCATTTTGCTGTTGGCATTCAAACTGTTTTTAAGAAAGGAAAAAGATTTAGCTGGTGGTGTTTGGTTATCAAACCTGAAAATGCCTTGAAAGGTACTGTTAGTGTGTTCAGACAATGAAAGCACGATGTTATATATAAGATTTGGCTTCTGTACCTGTAAAGGCCTTCTCTGAAGTGCTGTGTAGTTCATGATGTACTAATACATGCCCTTTTGAATATCTTTTCCTGTATTTCTGTTGTTTTCAGAATACACAGAAGATGCCCTGATTCCTAAAAACTCATTGGTAATCGTTAAAAGAATCCCTGCTGGAGGAGTTAAAGCTACCAGCAAAACGGATGTTACGTAAGTGTCCACACAGCATTGCACTCTTTGCTGTTGGTTTCAGTGTGTGAACTGTTTCAGTGCATATGAGACATTCAGATTGTATCTTTCTTGTTAAAGCTTCTGTTAATTTTTGTTGTCACTGGGTGGATTTTCCTGTATTGGTCCTGAAGCAGACTTATGTTTTTAGGCCTGCTGGGATATGGGGTTCAAACTGCAACAATAGAACCTTTTAAAATGATTCTGTGGGGTTGGTTGTTGGGTTAATTTTTCTGAGAGCCAAGTTGTAGATCCTGTTTTGTCTGCGTGGAGAGATTCCTTGTTAAATGTGTTTGCTTTTATGGCTTTTAGAGCGAAGACAGTTCTGCAGTGTAGTGTAAACTTAAAATTTGCTCCTGTCTCAGAAGAGTCTGATTCTTAGTGTTTGACTTTTTCTTGTATTTGGGGGAGAGGGACAGGATATGTCAGGTATTCTTATGCCCCAAATGGCTGGGGCTTGCATACTGGCTATGCGGGAAAGACCGATGCTTGCCAGCTGGCAAACCATGCAAACAAGTGAAGTTCCATTCAAAAGTGATTCCTCTTAGTTTCCTAAAGCCAGGGTCTGTTTTGGGCAAGAGGAAAAGAGCAGTGTCATAAAGTGTATTGCCTCTTGTGCAAGTACAGTGAAGGAGTAGTTAATCCTTTCCAAACCTGAAGCTTAGTAAGCAACTTAGCACATTACCAGCAGTTGGTGGCTATCCTCCTGATGCTGTTTTACCTGTCTGTGGGGCTAAGGAAAGAATGGCACTGCTCTTCTAGCATTGAAAATTGATGGGGCAGATCAGCTTTCTATTCCTTCAGCTGGAAACATTGCAGAAACAGGGGGTAGAGTGCTTAATGTTTGGTCAGTGAGTACGTGGAATCGCAGCAAGGTTTCAGATGGAATAAGTATTTCTTAAAATGCTGCAGCATTATTGTAAAACAAATTCTGGAAATTAAGATTTTTATTTTTATTGTTTTTTTGTCGCAGGGCTCCTCAGTCACACAAAATCCCAGGAGCAGCTTCTTTCAGGTGACATTTCTACTACTAGTTTTAGTCAGTACAGCGTATGCAACATGGCTAGTACTTTGGCACTTTCACGGCTAAGTATGGTAGATACCTGAGCACAGTGCTTGGGCTTCCACAAGGAAACACTGTTCTAAAGGCTAAGCTGCTGACAGTTTTGTTAGTTCCTTGTCAGATGACTGACTTTTTTCTTTTTTCACTGAAGTAAACTTGGCCTTTGAAGTGTTGGGGCTATCACTGTTCTGCCATAGAAACTAAAGTACTGTAGGTGACACCTGTTTGTAATACTAGGGATGTACAGATTGCCTGAAGTTACCTTCATAGTTTGAGGGTTGATTATTTAAGAACACAAAACCGTAGTACAGACTTGATATATTTGATACTTAGGTGGCAGAGAAAATATGAGCGCTTTCTCTTGGACAGGTGTGTTTTGTATCTGTAAGTCTGACTTACGACAAAGTAGAAATGGGATTTTGGAGGTTTTCTTAGTTGCGCTGAATGACCAAGAGTTAACAGTTTGTGTATACAAATAAATGTCCATATTCAGTAGACTATCAGAACGTAAAGTTTTGATGTTTGGGTTTTATAATTGATTTTCGGTGCTTTCTGTTGGGTACAAGTGCTTTAAGTTCTGATCACCTTTCTGTCTCCTCCTAGAAGTCGAACTGAGCCAGTGAGCAGAACATCGGAAGCAGTACGTAAAAACCCAATCTCACCCTTTTTTTCTACACACTGCACTGAATTCTAAACTATGTAGTCTTGTATTAATTTTCCAAACATTAACTTCATGTATCTCCCAGTAAAACATAGTACAGATTGTCATTCAAATGTACTGTTTCATCATAGTGCAAACTGAGTCACACCATCAATTTGCCCAGTTCTGATGTGAATGCTGGGATTTATGCCTAGTAATGCATGGTATTTCCTATCGCATATGCTAGAATATGTCCTGTGTGACTTTGTGTTGTGCAGATAGTGCCCGATCATCTTTAGTTCACGCAGGTTCCAGGTGTGCACAGTTGAACTTGGTGCCACGTTCGAGCTCTGTCTGCCTATAGCTAGTAATGTTGTGAGTTTGTACAGCCTTTTCTGTGCTTTTTGTAAAAGCTGCACGTCAGTAGTAGTTCTCTGCAAACACTGTGGCCCATTCCTAGCTAGGGGCCTGAGGACTTAATTGTGGCAAGCTATTGGCGTAGGCAGCTGGGAGGGAGGAGTGTGTTTGCAGTGGAGAAAAAACTGCCATGACTGTGCTTTGAATCCATGCTTTCATCACCATGAAAGACTGGGTTTGCTCTGAGAGAAGAATAATAAAAATTCTCACAGTTCCCAAATTAATTTGGATAGTTTGTCCTGTGGTCTATAAAAATACAAGAATTCTTTTTTCTCCATTTTTATAGGCTACTCTGTCATAGTAAACACCTTTTTCTTTTAATAATTTGAGCAGTTTCTTTTTATAGACAAATTGGCAGGTTACTTTTGTGGCTGATGGTTCAGATTGGTGTTTGGGTTTGGTGGGGTATAGTGAATTTGGCATCTTTGCAGTTCTTGAGAAGAAGGGCAGAGCACATGTTTCAGGGCTGCTTTTTTTCTTGACAGGCAGCTACTGTGTTCATCAAAGCATAACTGTATAAGTGCATGTTTAAGTGATGAGACATTAACCGATTAATTTGCAAACTACACTGCGAGTAAGATTCCTGTACTGATGCTTCCTTCTCCAATAAACTTCAGCATTTTTCACAAGGGCTCCTCTCTGAGATATTCTGGAGCAGTAAGTCCATCTCCAGCCAGCTGGTTAGTTTAGTTTTGTCTCATTAAGCACACAGGCTCTTTTCAGCTGTCACAGGTTGGGACTTTATTCTGAACAAATACAAATTACAGTAGGTTGGAAATGCCTCTTTCAGTGACACGCAGTGGGTATAGTGCAGATTTTCAGACTGCAGTAGGGGTTAACTCTCGCTATGTTTTGATTCTAGAACTTGGATATGCATTTATTTTTTGCTGCACAAAAGAATGGTGAGTCTTCTGCATCTAATTCTCTGGCCCAGCTTTCAAAGGTGTGTATACATATGTATTGTTGTAAAATACTTAAAAATAAGTGTTTCCTTCATAACTTTAAGCCTTACTTGCAGTCTATAGATGGATAACTGTTGTCATGTGAACAAAACTTTAATTTTTAATAAAGTATTTATTTTAACCTTAAGAAGTATGTATAATTTGATGCTGTACTCTCAAGAGTACTTGCCAATTTGGGAAGACAGAAGGGGAGTGCCTTCTCAGCGCCAACACAATGTTGCAGCGTTACTCATCTTCAGGAAATAAAGCAGCAGTGCTTCAGAAGCTTTTACTGTTTTTCCTATGTTTCATTAATTTTGTGTTGGAATCTAACAGAATTTTTACAAAGGAATTTAATTGTCTGTATGTTATGGACATTTCAGGGCAGTTTGCAACAGCTGAAGTACAAGTGTTTCTGGAACTTGGACAATGGCATGGCTGGTTTTGAATTTCTAGTCGTTAGAGGCACAGAAGCATTCTTTGAATACTGCACAGTCCCACAAATTCCAGGCTCTAGACAGTGGAGAACACAAATTTGTTTGAATGCAGACTGTGTCATCTGTGTAAATTGTGTACTTGATTGTTTAGAGGACTATACCAGTGTGTATCTACAGTGTACTAGATGTGACCAGCTGAAAGTGTTGCAGTGGCCTGTTTTGGGATGGAACTGCGTGCTCTTTTGGCTCAACACTGTAACATCAGCAAGACACTAATGACTGCACTTTGTGCAAAAGCATAGAGTTATCCAAGTCAATGCAAAAGATAGGGGCTAGTTCTTTCTCCTGAGAGACAGGAGTTCATTGCTAAGAACGAGAGGTCTTCCCACTGGCAGCATCTTCCCTCTCTCAGTGAAGAAATTAAATGTTGTGCCTTTGGCTGTCCCTGCATGTGGCCTTGGTTCTGTAAACCCATGTGAAGTTTTACTCTCAGATGTGAAAAACTGTCCAAGTGGTGCCCATTGAACCTTTTGAGAAACGCATGAACAAAACATAAAGCAGCTCAAAACTGTTACTTACTCTAAACACTTTACTCAGACCGGCTTAGCACAGGGGCATTGTGCAGTGAAATATTATTTGGGGAAATGCAGTTTGGATTGCCTACAGGACTGGATGGTCACGTTTATACTGAAGAGAGCCTTGTGTCTTGCTGAGGGATCAGAAAGACTCCCTTCAGTGCTTCTGTGTCTGATGCTGAATTTCAGCAAGCAAAAACTAGAGACCTGACACTAACATAGTGTGTTCTTTTTAATGCTGCAAAATGTAAATCATATAACTTGCAGACATCTTTCTCAATTAAATGCACAGTAACCATCTTCTCCTTCAAATGGGCTGGAGCTTCAAAACCAGTTGAAAACTATTGCTAGTGTCATTTCTTTTCCTCATCACTTCAGTCCACTTGGAAGAAAAGTGGATCGGTTACACAAGTCTATGTCAAGCCTAAGGTTTTGAGTGCCCAAGAAGGCTCTTTTCAAGTAGGCTAGCAGGCACATAAGCATCATTTACAAGCACAAAGTCTCCCCAGCACACTCTCAGGACAACTGTTTCATAGAAGCATCTGTTTTCAGGCAACATCAGCTAGTATTGTGGTGCTGTGTACAGGACTGAGCAAGTGGTGTTGTCTTTGGCTGGCTGAGCTTGCATGTGTGTCTAATGTGTGTGTCAAATAATTCTGTGTTAAACAGACTGCCAACCTGGCTGAAGCCAGTGCTTCTGAAGAAGATAAAATAAAAGCCATGATGATACAGTCTTTCCGTGAATATGATCCAGTCCAGTAAGTGTTGATCAAGTCAAATCAGTTGTTTGATGACTATGGAAAAATTGTGTAGATGTTTGTTTTAACAAGAGAGACAAATGCATACCTTTCTTTTCCTGAAACCTTTTTAGTCCCATGAAGAAGTCCTTGGCTACACCTCCACCATCATATGTCTGCTTTCGGTGCGGAAAACCTGGCCACTATAGAAAGGACTGCCCAAGAAATGGGGTAAGATTCTGGGGACTTGCGGTGTTACTTTCCGACCTTGTTTAATTTTTGTCCTTGGCAGTCAGGTAACAAACACAGGAATAATCGTATGAAGAAGTGTTTCTCTTGAGGTGAAATACAGAGGTTACATGGCAATGCTGAAAAGCCCCTCAAAGTTCAAGGGAAAGCCGGGATTATAAATGTAATGTTTTCTTTATTCTAAGCCACAGACATGAAATAAGTCCATAGATCTTTTCATCTGTGAATTTACATGCATATTTTTATGTATTTCAGTATTACTGGAAATGTTTCTGTTTTAACTCTTTTTAATGAGAGCTGGTGTTTTCAGTATTTTGCATGAAACCAAGATGTTTCTGTTGACCCCATCTATTGAGTATTTGTGTGTTTTACCGACACAAGTCTCTGGCTGAGTGTGCATGCCCTTTAACATTAGTCACTGAATGTATACACATGAGGTATGAATTCAACCTTCATCTATAGCTGGTGAATAGATGTTTCTGCAGTGGCTGACCCAGAGCCCTGACTTAAGTTTTCTCTCTGAATTGTGCTTTGGGGGAGGATCAGGTTTGTGTGTCTTCTCCCAGTGGATCATGTGCTAAGGGATATTTCACCCTTAAGAAACCTGTTGTTAAGCCAAAGAATGTCGGCTCAGATCAAAACTCTGCATAAGCCTTTCACAGAATTGTAGAACCAACTAGGTTGGAAGAGGTGCATCAAGTCCAACTGATGCTTCAGG
Source organism: Melopsittacus undulatus (assembly GCF_012275295.1). Classification (NCBI taxonomy): domain Eukaryota; kingdom Metazoa; phylum Chordata; class Aves; order Psittaciformes; family Psittaculidae; genus Melopsittacus; species Melopsittacus undulatus. The sequence continues at coordinate 18,329 of NC_047549.1, read as the reverse complement.
ACTGCCAGATCCATCAGGAATCGTGTCACTAAGGCCCTCGTCTACGTGTGTTTTTGCACAATTCAGGGACAGTGATTCCACCACTTCCCTGAGAAGCTGGCTTAGGAACAATAGGTGACTTAGGAACACTCTGGCCATGTTCATTTAGGAAAAGAAGTACTTTGGTTGAACAACCTTCACACTGGGTAAAAGGAGAGGATTTCAAGGCTTTTGCTTCTTCCAGTCGTCACTGAACTGTCATTTTAAGTGTAGGTCTTAAGATGAGGTATGTCTGCATTTCTTTTCTTAACAGGACAGAAATGTGGAGTCTGTTCCCAGACTGAAAAGGAGCACAGGAATTCCAAGGAGTTTCCTGATAGAGGTGAAAGATCCCAACACAAAGGGTGCAATGCTTACCAACACTGGAAAATATGCAATCCCCATTATTAATGCGTAAGTACAGGGATGCTGGAGAGGGACTATTCATTAGGGACTGTAATGATAGGACAAGGGGTAACAGGTTGAAACTTAAACAGCAGAGGTTTAGACATAATAATATATGGATTATGGGTATAATGGATATATTCCTGGATCTAAGGAAGAAATTCCTTTACTGTTAGGGTGTTGAGGCACTGGAATGGGTTGCCCAGGGAGGTGGTGAATGCTCCATCCTTGGCAGTGTTCAAGAGCAGGCAGGATGAAGCCTTGGGTGATATGGTTTAGTGTGAGGTGTCCCTGCCCATGGCAGGGGGGTTAGAACTGGGTGATCTTAAGATCCTTTCCAACCCTAACTATTCTATGATTCTATGAGTACGGGATTAATTGGACTGACCAAAAAGCGAATGAGAGAAAGCATGCATAAACACCTGGGTGGATAATGCAACCAAGTTGGATTGCATCTGTAATTACAGGAGAGGAAGCACAGCCATTGCATTTTAACCTTAAAATCTGTGATGCTTGCTCGCATGAAAAGAGGGTGGTCATTCATACTTGTCATGCCCCTGGAAGTTGGTTCATGTTGTGGTGCACCAAGGATCTGTATTTCTGCAAAACATTTCAGTAGTGTTGACAGGGAGTCATTCTCTTTGAGAGCTCATTTTGCGTCTGGTTTATGTTTCAAACGCTTCTTACAAGAATTGAACCAACAGCTGTTGGATTGAGATTTCCTCCCCCTCTGGGTTTTTATTTTACAGAGTTATGGCTATAGAGAAGTAGTTTCAGCTCAGTGCCTACAGTTCAGAAGGGTAATGTGGAGTGAGAAGAATTCCATCTAGTATCTTCTTTTGATAAAACACAAAGCTTGGACAAGTATTCCTTTACCCATCTTTAAATTTGTTCTTTTTCCTTCCCCACACACCCTCCAGGGAAGCTTATGCCAGAGAAAAGAGGAAAAGGCCTCCATCTTTACCAGAGGAGCCATCCTCCTCCTCTTCTGATGGTCCTGTTCCGGATGAGCTGTTATGTCTCATTTGTAAAGATATAATGACTGATGCAGCTGTTCTTCCCTGCTGTGGAAGCAGTTATTGTGACGAGTGTAAGTGTTATTCCCATGTTGTTAATTGAAAACATCACATCTCATCTTCTGAAGCAAAAATAGCAGAGAACAAAATTACTTTGTTACCTGTTCTAATTAAAGCCTAAGTATACCCTGACTAGGAAAGGACTAAAAAAAAGGGGGGCAGAAAACTTATTTCTCTTTCTACAGATCCAGTTACGTCCTCTTTACATGCAGAGGAGTGTCTAACTGTGCATTTGATTACAGTATTAGGTACCAAATGTTTGCCCACAGCCCTTTCTCTCATACAAAATTATACAGCCATCTCTGGTGACTGGCTGTGGTCTGCAACAAATGGATAGTTAGGCATTTAATCCACATTCTTCTCCACGGGAGAGCTGGTTCAAACCTTCAGAACTCAGACCTACCAATGCTTTTTTTTGAGATGTGCTTTGTTCTTTAACTTTGGGGTCAATGACTTCTTGCTGTCACGGACAGTGGAAAAAGGATGAGTTGAATCAGGAAGACACATCCGACACTCCAAATATTACAAGAGCAAAATGTCAAAACTGTGTAACTATTTGCTGCAGACTAGAAATTGTTGACACTTGAACATCTGCAGCTTCGTGCTGTACGCTCGAGACCACATTCACCCATGAGTCATATACGTGTTTTGATTAGAACCGAACAGCTTTCCTTAGTTTGGCAAAAAACTATTGCATTGTGATTATGCTAATTATGCACAGGTATTAGAACGGCATTGCTGGAGACTGAGGAATATACATGCCCAGCGTGTCACCAGACAGACGTTCCTCCTGATGGTTTAGTTGCCAACAAGAGCCTACGCCAGGTAGTGTGATGACTTTTACATCAATTGGACAAAGAGCTCGTAAGGAGCTGAGAGAGAAGACAAGATTACTGTAATATTAATTTAGCCTTAAGCAAGGCTAAATTGAATAAGGCTAAATTTACTTTTCAAACACATTATCTCTGACAGCTCTTTAGAGACAATGTGGCAAATTCAGGTCACACTTGTGTTTAACACAATCACCTCACTTTCAAATTTGGTGTTAACCCTCAAGTCACTTCACTTTCAAATTTGGTGTTAACGCTCAAGTATTTACATACATGTGGAGGCTTTTGTTGGTGTGTGTGCTGAAGTTTCAGGTTACCTTTATAACATGTTCCTCTGCCTCTAGGCTGTGAACAACTTCAAAAATGGTGTTGGCTACACAAAAAGGCTCCGTAAGGAGATCCAGCAGCAACCATCAGTACCCACAGGTGGTAAGTAATGACAGCTTTAGAATTTCTCTTAAACAATTACCTTCAGATAAGCTGAATGGGCTTTTTTGATTCTCCCCTCTCCAAAAGGTCCTCCGAGGACAGACAGTACCATGCACTGCCCAGGTGCCAGAACAAGCTGTGAACTGTAAGTATGCTATGGAAATTCAATATATAGTTACTTGTAACCTAGGCTGTAATGTATGAGATATAAGATAACGTATAACTGTGCTGCACCTTTTTCAGGGTCCTTACCTGTATCCTTCTGTTTCATTCCAAACAAAACCAACCGCTGGTATTTGGTTAATAGATCCTGCTCAGGTAGATGATTTGGATCTCATGGAGGGTCTGCAGAGGGAAAGTGGTTGTCTACTGACACTGCCCTGTGCCCCCTACATATGGATCTTTTCTGCCTCCTCCCTTGCTTTTGCCAGCACTGTACTTTATTTACCAAAGTATCCAGGACTACCTGTAAATCATTCCAGTCTGGATCTGGTGTTCTAATAATCGTCTCCATCACTTTAGTTACTTTTTCAGGATCTTCCCTAAAGGGCCCAGCTAACTCTTTCTAGGCTCATAAATCTGACCCAGAAAAAGACACCCTGATAGTCACCCCCACCCCTGCTCCCTGGTGTAAGGAGCTTGTATACCTCGGAGAGCCCCTTTTGTTATTCACCTCATGATGGGACTAGAGCTCTCTTCCCATCTGCATCCAAACCCACCCTACAAAATGCAACCCAATGGGGATTTCTTCAAAATCCTCCCTTTGGAGGCAGTGGTCCTGACCTCCATCCAAATACAATGTCCAGACAAGGAAACAAATCCTTACCCACTGCGCAGGGCATCCCCTGTGACTCATGTGGACAAGTTACCAAAAAGAAGCCTTTTGAAAGAAATAAACTCAGGGTCTTACCAAGGTCCCGAGTTGGTCTGGGATCTGTGGTTCCTTTCTGGGAAATGCCCAACCCTGGCGTGAAGGTCCCAGAGACTCCCCGGATCAGCAGGAAGCACAGCACAGGGTCCATGTTCGGGCAGCAAATGATTGAACTATGTTATCTCTTCAGTTTGCAGCAGCATTATGTTGGCAGCTGAAAGAGAAGAAAACCCAAACCAAGCGTGGGAGGAAAAAATATAGAGAGAATGATGGTTTTGAATTAACTTCAATTTGTGTGTGTGTGTGTTGTGTTTGTTTTAAGATCCAAGTCTCACTGCCGTACTTCATTTTACTTTAGGAGGTCGCATACCTACTCCAAGTCAAGATCAGGTGCTTCCTGCAGTGGCTCCTACTCTGGGTCATACAATTCTTAATTCCAGTTTACCTTCTTTAAATGTTGCTTCTCTCCCTAATAAAAATGTTGGAGAATTTCGCGTTCATAACAATTTCTGCATTCCCATTTGTTTTCTGAATTTGTACTTTAAGGGTTTCAGAAAGAATGCCCTTTTTTTTTTCTTGGTGCCAGTAGCTCCCACATCTGTAACAAATTCTTTCCCCTCTGATTTAATGACAAATAAGTTGCTCCTGTATCCACTAAATTCCACTTTATTTCCTCTAGTCCCTAGTTTCAGTTTAACCAGTGGATCTGCTGGGGTAGATTCCCCACGTCCCCGTCAGTCTAGTTCCAGTTCTGCCGCCAGAGCCACCCCATGGCACTGCCCCCAGGGCAGTCTCACTTCCAAGTCCAAACTCCCCACAGCGCACACCGATCCGGTCCCACAGGAGAAGAACCCACTCCCCCACCTCCGCCCCACATCCCTCCACTTCTGCCTCCCCAGCACCCATCCCACACTCAAACACAGCAGCTGCCGATCTCCCCTCCTTTCCCCCTTTGGTTTTCCTTAACTTTAAACATCTTTCCCCAGTATCACAATCTGAACAACATCTCTCCAGGTCACCTTTCAGTTCTTCCCTGTTCCTTTCCAAAGCCAAAATTAAGGGATCAGGTGGAGATATATTAATTTCTCATTCCGGCTGTCACTTGGGATGGTTTCAAGTGAAAACCATATCTGCACACATTACTTCATCCCATTTTCCTTGCCAGCTCAAAACCAGCATTAATTGTAACAATGTACCATAATTCAAAGTTCCATTTTTAGGCCATTTTTCCTGATCTTCCAAACTATACAAAGGTCGCCATTGGTTACAACATTTTATCAACATTTTCTCATTTACCGCCCCCAGGAAACCCTCTCAGTTCTTCCCAATGTGACAAAATGCTCCCTAAAGGACTCTCTGTGCTCGCAGCCCAGAAAGCCAACTGTGTCCTGGGCTGCATCCAAAGGAGTGTGACCAGCAGGTCGAAGGAGCTGATCCTGCCCCTCTACTCTGCTCTCATGAGACCTCACCTGGAGCATTGTGGGCAGTTCTGGTGTCCTCAACATAAAAAGGACATGGAACTGTTGGAGCAAGTCCAGAGGAGGCCACGAGGACGATCAGGGACTGGAGCAGCTCCTGTATGAAGACAGGCTGAGAAAGTTGGGGCTGTTCAGCCTGGAGAAGAGAAGGCTGCATGGAGACCTCATAGCTTCCAGTATCTGAAGGGGGCCTACAGGGATGCTGGTGAGGGACTCTTCATTAGGGACTGTAGTGACAGGACAAGGGGTAATGGGTTTAAACTTAAACAGCAGAGGTTTAGACTGGATCTAAGGAAGAAATTCTTTACTGTTAGGGTGCTGAGGCACTGGAATGGGTTGGCCAGGGAGGTTGTGAATGCTCCATCCCTGGCAGTGTTCAAGGCCATGTTGGATGAAGCCTTGGGTGACATAGTTTAGTGTGAGGTGTCCCTGCCCATGGCAGGGGGGTTGGAACTGGATGATCTTAAGGTCCTTTCCAACCCTAACTATTCTATGATTCTATGATGCTATGATCACCTCCTTCAACCTGCTGGTCACTCTCCTTTTGATGCAGCCCAGGATACATTTGGCTTTCCGGGCTGCAAGCACATACTGCAGCTGGCTCATGTTCATTTTCTCATCTACCTTATCAGACCTGCTCATGCTCCCTCACTATCAGTGCCCCTTCCCATGGAAACTCTTGGAATTGTCCCCAAGTAAGTCCAAGTCTTCTCCTCTGGAGTCCAGAGTCTGTTCTGTGCTGCTGGCCTTCCTCATGCCCTTTGGCATCTGAGACCCCACTATTAATGCTCACAACATCCAAGGCTAACACTGATGGTCACATTCTGAGCAGCTTTTCCTTGGTGGCCAGGATCAGGTCCAGGGCAGCATCACCCCTGTTGGCCCACCCTGCATCTGTGTTTATCCGGTTGTGCCAAGACCCTCCACACTGTTGCACCCTGTTGCTTTGCCTGGCCAGGGAACGCCAGGGCAATTACACTTCCATAGGAACCTGCTCATTAACCTGGAGGCTTCCTCAGGTGCTGACAAAAGACCTTTACTGGTTGCTCTCCCTGATGCAGTATTTTGTAACTGTCAGCACAATGTCCCTCTTACTGACTCCTCTGATCCCCAGTGACAAAAGCCAACCCAACCTGTTCCCTGTCACATAGAGGACATCCAGGAATCGAAGCTTCCCCTTCATGCAGGGGCCATCCACCCTCCTCATCATTCTTGTCTCCATGCTGCACCTCCTGGGGTTTCAGCCATCAAAGGGACATGAGATTATCTGTGCAATTCTCTCCTTGCAGAGCTAGATCTAAGGAGCAGCATTTTAAATGATGCCTCACAGAGTCCAGTGCCTTTGTTCGTGGGACAGGAACAGACCAGCAGGTCCTGGTGAAAAACATTCTCTCAGCACCTTGAATGCCACCCCTTTGGTCCCATGGACTGGTAAGGGTGTAACGTGCAAAGCCCCTAACCCCTGCCTTGATCTCCATCCAGTGCTGGTTGTACAGCTTTCCCATCCAGGGTCCTTTCTCAAAGCACAAAGTCTTGAGAGATCTTGCTGGTGGTAACTGAGGCAAAGAGGAGATAGGCTATCTGAGATCTACCTGCATGTACTCGTGCTTTGTTTAGTGGTGCTCCTGTGTTATCTTGTTTCTTCTTTAAATGTGCCTGAAGTAGCAGCAGCTCACCCTGGTGCTCTTGAATTCCTGTTTGAGCTCGATGAGGTTTGCTATGACCGATTGATGTGCATTGAGGATGCTGTCTCTGAAGGCCAGATGTACCCAAGCACAAAGTTAGAATGCTTGGGCTGTTCACCAGTTGGATCATCAAGGGAGCAAGTAATAACCCTGCAGTGATGGACTTTGTGTTCACTCAATGCCTGCAGCTAATGGGTGGCCAAAAGGACAGACTGATAGCATTCACTGATAGCTTCACTGATAGCAACTGATGCCTCATGCCTCTGAGTGCTACAAGAACATGTTCCAGCCTGCACATCTCGTCAGCCTGTCTCTATTACCTGCATGTAACTTTGACCAGACCTGTAATGCCAAATGTCACCAGAGATTTGCATCTGGACACTTCAGTCCTGGCCCCCATCACTCTTAATGACCATAAAAGCTGAGACAAGGACCTCAAATGTAGGTGACCTTCTGATGAAGACCTGACCAAAGACAGGAGGAATCACATATCCTGTGGGTGTGTGGTGAGCCTGGGAGGGAGCTGAGTCCCCTTCCAGCCCCAGGGATGCAATCCCAGGAGGAGATGGCTCAACTGACCAGGCTGAATCCCTTCCTTCATCAGGCGTAAAGGACATCCCAGCCTGTCCTGCTCTGCCTGTCCTGTCTACTGACAGGACAAGAAACAGGCTGCCATCCCTGGAGGTATTTAAAAGACATGTTCTAAGGGCCATGGTTAATGTGTTGACTTGACAGTGTTTGGTTAATGGTGGACTCAATATTCCTAAGGGTCTTTTCCAAATGACTCTGTAACATTCTAAGGAAAGCTGATGCTCAGAACAAACTGTCTCTCCTCAGAGCAATGACAGTGCAGGAAGGCAGTGTGTCTGCAGCTGAGGGAGGGAGCATCAGTGCTTGCTTCAGGCTGTTTCCCATGGGGTTCCCCTGGAGCCCAAGGGAGGCCTGGAGGGAGCCCAGAGGGGCAGAGGCAGAGCCACCTTGGGCTGGGCCTCTGCTGCTGAGCTGGGACCCAGGGGAGACCTGTGAGCCTCAGAGAGCTTAAAGGCACTTGGCAGTGGAGGATACTGAGAGCTCCCTGCAGGAGAAACCTTCCCAGCCCTGTGCATGGTAAGGCTGTGGGTGCAGGGCAATGCAGCTGCAGCTGCTGCAGGGATCTCCTCAAGCTGCTGCCTGGGACAGTCCATGGGATGTGTCAGGAGGACTCTCTTGGTTTCTGTGTGTAGATAAGGAGGAGGATGTGGTGCAGAGCAGGGCTTCCCTCTGCACCATGGCAGGGACAGGACAAGGCAGGTCCCTTGTGCCGGGTTGTGCTGGCTGCAGGCTGTGAATGTGGGTGTGCAGCCAGGGGTGCCCAGCGCTGTCCTTGCGAGCAGGGTCCCTGCAGCCCAGGGGCTGTGTGCAGGGGCAGGGACTCTGCTGCCTGCCAGGGTCAGCACTCAGCCTGACTGGGAGATCCCACCGTGCTGGGGGGAGCTGTGCAGGAAGGAACAGCACCTGGCAGGGAAGGGAAAGTGTTTTTGAGCATGGAGAGGGTTCTGTGTGGGTCAGGGCTGCTCAGAGCTCCACATCACTCTGAGCACGTTTGCAGAGGGTCCTTCTGAAAGACACTGAGGCAGCATTTGCCTTAGTAGGAAGGATCCAGAGCTTTGATGTTTTCACTCCTGATGGGCAGGTTGGGCAGTGGGAGCTGGGAATTCACTTCTGTGCTTTGGAGAAGGCAGCGAGAGTCTTGTCAGGACTTGTGTGAGCTGCTCCTGAGCCCCTGCAGAGGCAGAGATGCCCCTGGGCAGAGCCCTGCTGCCGGGAGGGGTGTGCAGGGCAGAGCTGAGCACACAGCCCATGGGATGGGCTCTGGCAGCACTGAGAGGGAGCAGAGCTGGGCACAGAGCAGCAGCTCCTGGCAGGGACAGCTCCAGGCAGCAGAGCCATGGGCAGGGAGTGGGGGGAAAGTGCAGCCCAGGCCTGGGGAGGCTGCGTTCAGGCAGCTCTCTTGGTGTCTGCCTTCCACTGCAGGTGGCTGCTGGACATGCTCTGATGGGCAAGGAGCTGACTCTCTGTACAAAGTGCAGGGCAGCTGAGAACCAGACTGATGGACACTGCAGCAACCTTGAGTAGGCACTAACCCACAGACACTTGAGCCCTTCTGTCTGTCCCATTATGAGACTTTTCAGAGTTGCCTTTAAAAACATACTTAGGAATTGTATCCCTGAAAAAGTCACTTGTCAGCTGTGACACTGGGAAAACAAACAAACCAACCAACCTCAGAGACAATCATGACCAAGTCACTCTCAGCCTTTCCTCTGCAACATGAAAGTTTCCAGAGTCATGAGTGTGTAAATTGCACTTCTGTATCTGACATCCCTCATGTCCTAACCCATCACTGCCTGTTTCTCCCATGACAGTGCCCATGCCCACAGGCAGCAGATGTCCAACGGCAGCTCCATCACCCACTTCCTCCTCCTGCCATTCGCACACACGCGGGAGCTGCAGCTCTGCCACTTCTGGCTCTTCCTGGGCATCTCCCTGGCTGCGCTCCTGGGCAACGGCCTCATCATCACCAGCACAGCCTGCGACCAGCACCTCCACACCCCCATGTACTTCTTCCTGCTCAACCTCTCCCTGCTGGACCTGGGCTGCATCCTCACCACTGTGCCCAAATCCATGGCCAATTCCCTCTGGGACACCAGGGCCATCTCCTACACAGGATGTGCTGCACAGCTCTTTTTCTTTGTCTTTTTCATGTCAGCAGAGTATTCTGTCCTCACTATCATGTCCTACGACCGCTATGTGGCCATCTGCAAGCCCCTGCACTATGGGACCCTGCTGGGCAGCAGAGCTTGTGTCCACATGGCAGCAGCTGCCTGGGCCAGTGGCTTTCTCAATGCTCTGCTGCACACAGCCAATACATTTTCACTACCCCTCTGCAGAGGCAATGCTGTGGAGCAGTTCTTCTGTGAAATCCCCCCGATCCTCAAGCTCTCCTGCTCACATTCCTACCTCAGGGAAGTTGGACTTCTTGTGCTAGGTTTCTCTTCAGCTATTGGCTGTTTTGTGTTCATTGTGGGTTCCTATGTGCAGATCTTCAAGGCTGTGCTGAGGATCCCCTCTGAGCAGGGACGCCACAAAGCCTTTTCCACGTGCCTCCCTCACCTGGCTGTGCTCTCCGTGATTGTCAGCACTGGTACCTTTGCCTACCTGAAGCCCCCCTCCATCTCCTCCCCAACCCTGGATCTGGTGGTGTCAGTGCTGTACTCGGTGGTGCCTCCAGCAGTGAACCCCCTCATCTACAGCCTGAGGAACCAGGAGCTCAAGGATGCTGTGAGGAAGTTGGTGACTGGATGTGTTTGGACAGCCATACAGTGCCTGCTTTCCTCTGGAAAGGGCTGCTAATGTAGGTCATGACATGCCATGTCTGTCTTTGCTGCTTTACGTATGTTTTCCTGTTTCAATTTGTGGTGATGTTGTCTTCAGAGAAATGTCAGTTTTCATCTCCTCCTGCTTAAGAAGCCACCCTTGTTGTGTGACCCATAGACTTTGTGTCACTGTGGGGCTTTCCCTTTATTTAAGGGAAAGAAATGATCCTGCAGCAACTTCTTCTCTGTGCTATGTCCTCCCATGGCAGGAATGAAGGGGAATGAAAGCAGCTTTGTGGCTGCTCCAGCTCTGGGATGGCTGCTCTGTGCCTGGAGCAGGAAGAGCTCTTGAGGAGCCCAAGGGTCGGAGCTGTTGTGCTGGTGTGAGGAGATGGGATGGCATGGGGGGGGCTGCAGAGCTCTCAGGGTGTCCTGGGCAGGAGAGCAGGGGACACAGGGGTCCCTGCAGGGGACTGCCCTGCAATGGCCCAGGCTGGGGCTGCCTGGCTGGGAGCAGCCCATGGGAAAGGTCTGTGTGGGCAGGAGCTGGACAGGAGCGTGTGCCCTGGCAGCAAGGGAGGACAGCAGCATTGTGGGCTGTATGAGCAGGAGCACGGCAGGAGAACAAGGGAAATGATGCTCGGGAATGCTCCATTCAGGTTTCAGATCCCCAGTTTAGGAATGCTATCAGCAGGCAGGACTGGGTTTAGCAATGGGCCCTCAGGACAGGCAGGGACTGGAGCATGATGTCGTGGTTAAAACCAAGTCCGCACAGCTCATTCACTCACTCCCCCCCTTGCTCCCCTGACTCCCAGGGAGTTAGGAAGGAGAATCCAAAGTATGTAGCCCCCCAGGCTGAGATAAGCACAGTTTAATAGCTAAGGCATGACACAAATCACTGCTGCTACTACTACTACAAATAATAATCGTAAAGAAAACAACAAGCGAAGAGAATACATCTCACCAGCCACCGACCCATAACTCATCCCACCCTGCCCGACCGAGCACCGACCGATACCTCCTCCATCCCCCCAGAGCTCCACAGCCCTTCCGGGTCTCTCCCCGTTACATCCTGGCTATGACATGCTATGGTGTGGAATACCTCTTTGGCTAGCCTGGGTCAGGTGTCCTGTGTCTCCTTCCTCCCGGCCTCCCCTCCTCCCTGGCAGAGCATGAGCTCAGAAAAGGCCTTGGACAAACCAAACCTTTGAGCAGTAACTCAAAACATACTTGCTATCAGCAACTGTTCCCAGCCCGAAAGTCAAAACACAGACTGCACCAGCTACCAAGAAGGAGAAAAATGACTGCTACTGCTCAAACCAGGACAGGAAAGGATGGGGTATCTGGGCTTATCCAGCCCAGAGAAAGGGAGGCTGATGGGGGCCTGAGATTTTGGGAAGGCTCTTGGGTACTTGGTGCCTGTACAGGCAAGGAGGACATGGAGAATACAGAGCCAGGCTCCTCACCATGGTGCCTGGAGGGAGGACAAAAGGCAATGGGGGATAGTGAGATAGGAGAGGCTGAGGCAGTACAGAAGGAAACCTTGTTCCCATAGGCTCAGGCAAGTGCTGCATCCGGTCACCCCGAGAGGCTGTGCAGTCTCTGGCCTTGGGGATTTCCAACTCAGACTGAATCAAGCCTTGAACCAAGTGCTCTGATCCTGTCCCTGATGGGTTGGACTGGAGACCTCCTGGGGTCCCTTCCAAACTCTGTTCTCCTATGATCCTACAATGATGGGCTTATGAAGAGCCAAAAAGATGCCTCGAGGGCTGGAGCACATCTTAGCTGTGCCTGCCCATCCCTGGCAGTGCTCAAAGCCAGGTTGGATGGGAGACAGGTTTGCTCTGAAGCTGTGTTTTGCCCAGCTCTGACGTTCGCAAAAGATGTCAGATGAAATCCCAGAATCATTTCATTTGAAAAGACCCTTGGGAACATCGAGTCCAGCCATTGACTGCTGTGCTCTAAGGCCTGGAGCACGTCCCCGATGAAACGAGGCTGAGAGAGCTGGGGATGCTCCATGGGGCTCATTAAAACCTTTGGGTTTAGTTAAGTCTTTCAGATCACAAAGCACAATTGGAGGATTCCAAGAGCAGGGAGATTACAAAGATAATCTGATAAAAGCTATTTGAAGGTATTTATTTTATCACTTTTCAGTTCAGAAATGTCTGTGTGTTCTGGAATGCCGGCACAGGGATCACTGGAACCTGCCAGGGCCCTGCCACCTTCCGCAATGCCCGGTGTGCTTCCGTGAGCCTTGCTGGAGCCAGGCAGGTGCCTTGTGCTGAGCTCCCAGTGACAGCACCAGCAGCTGCACTGCCAGGGGCTGCTCCTGCCCTGGCACCTTCTGAGCACCTCTGACCCCAGCAGCTCCTGCACACACAAGGCTCCTGCTTTGCCCCCAGCACCTCTGCAGGCAGAGCTGAGCTCCAAGCACATCAACAAGCCCAGGGCTGAGCTCCTCCTCACCCATGCCCTGCTCCTACAGCTGCCATGGCACCAGCACATCTCCTGACAGCTTCTCCTCCCTTCACAGCAGCACCCACAATGTCTTTGCAGCCACACTCAAACAGGATTGCAAAGTCAAAGCACACGGCCCTGGATGTGCAGGGCAGCCATGGCAGATGCAGCTCCCGACCCTCAGAGGAGGGGTCTCCTGTGCACTGGTTCCTGCAGGGCTCTGGCTCCTGCAATAGCCCCCGCTCAGCTCAGCGTGGGGGCCCCATTTGTCACAATGGGCAAATCCACAGCGACCGCCAGGGCTTTGTGATGGCGGCAGCATCGTGCCCATGGCCACTGGGCACCCAGGGGTGCTGCGGGAGTCACTGCAATGGGGGGGCACCAGGCTCTGCCCAGCCGGCTCGGGGAGGTCCCTCCCGGGCTGCTCTTCCTCAGTGCCTTTGGTGCGGAGGTGCAGCATGCGAGGGGTCACAGCTCAGCCTGGGCAATGGAACAGGCGTCACGGCACCTACGGCAAGTGCAGAGTGACTGACATTGGCACAGCAGAGAATCCTGGAATCCCAGACTGGGCTGGGCTGGAAGGGACCTTAAAGCTCATCCAGATCCAACCCCTGCCATGGGCAGGGACACCTTCCACTGGAGCAGCTTGATCCCATGGCCTGTGTCCAACCTGCGTTTGAGCACTGCCAGCAATTGCGCAGGCACTGCTCCTCTCAGAAAGAGTCTGTCACTGTCTCACTACCCTCAATGTGAGGAATATTTTACTTGTACGAAACAATATTAAATGAAAGAAATGAAATTAAATCTTTTCTCCAATTGGAACTATTGTGACAGTTCCTGTCACTGCAAAGCTGGGTATCGCCTATCCAAGGACGTTGTGTTGTTCTCTGCTTCCTTCCCACTTCTGCCTCGGACAGCCCTTAGCTGCAGCCCAGCAGAGCTGCTCTGCCTCCCTTTGGCTGCATGGCCTCGGTCCAATGTTTTCTATATTCCAAACTGGGAAATGCTCTGTGTGCTCTGGGAAAGCCTGAGAGTCCCCTTTCCATCCTCCTTTCGAGGTCATCCTCTCCTCAGCACGCTATTGATTCCTGAATCTTGGGATGCCAGACTGGGCTGGGGTGGAAGGGACTTTAAGGCTCATCCAGTTGCAGCACCTGCCATGGGCAGGGACACCTTCCACTGGAGCAGCTGCTCCAAGCCCCTGTCCAACCTGGCCTTGAGCACTGCCAGGGATGGGGCAGCCAAAGCTTCTGTGGGCACCTGTGAGGGCTTGGGCATCCCTGTCCCCACGGGGCACACAAGAAGGGTTCTGTGCTGGACTCTGCTTTATTGATGTCCATAGAGTTTGTGTGTGTGTGTTCTGTGACAGCAGCGCTGCTGCCTGTGGAGCTGTGCCCCCCATGTCCCTCCTGTCCCCTCTCCCCATGGACTCTCTGTGCCCAAGGCTACAACCCAGGGGCAGGTCCCAGAGGCTCCTCCTCTGGTGCTGGAGCTGAGACAGAGCCCATGGCCTTTTCTTGCCCCACCCCATCCGTTGGGTGTTGGGGGGCCTCAGGAGCACTGGGATGGAGGGGTCGCTCCGTGGGGTTCAGTGTCTTTGAAAGAGGCAACCTGAACATTAAAGTTCTTTTTGTACCGTCAGGACCAGTTTGAATAGGTCACAGGAAGAGCCATGCTCAGCAAAACTCCATTCTACTGTGAGAGAGTGGTGGGGGTGTACAGGCCCCAGTGACTGGTATGGTTTTAATTCCTCATTAGGTATTCGTTGCTTGGTTTCTGACATTGTGTAGGTGGAACTTCAACTTCTGCACCATGGAGTGCTTGCCACACTGTGATTGCTGCAGTTCTTGGGGCAGCATCTTCTGATTAAGACATCATCTGTATAATGGTACATTTTCCCCTTCTGAGGAAGTGAGACCTCCTGTGGGTTTGTGGTGTTCATGGGAAGGAGCTGAGTCCTCTTCCAGCCCCAGGCCAACAATCCTAGGATGAGATGTATCAACTGACCAGGCTGGATCCCTTCCTTGAGGAGGGGTAAAGGAGATCCCAGCCTGTCCTGTCCTGCCTGTCCTGTCTGATGATGGGACAAGAAACAGGCTGCCCACAGAAGTGGTTGTGTCACCATACGTGGAGTTATATAAAAGACATGTTCTAAAGGACATGGTTAATGTGTTGACTTGCCAGTGTTGGGTTCATGGTGGACTCGATGTTCTTAAGGGTCTTTCCCAACCTAAATGATTCCATGATTCTACAAAATCTTGTTTAGACCAAACTGTGTCTCATCAGAGCAATGACAGTGCAGGAAGGCAGTGTGTCTGCAGCTGAGGGGGGCAGCACCAGTGCTTGCTTCAGGTTGTTTGACTTTTGGGTTGTTTTTCCCTCCCCTGTCTCAGGAGACTGATTCCCCTGGGATGGCATCTTTGCTGCCTCTCGTCACCCTGTCACTGGTGTTTGGGACCCTGGTTGGTGGGACCCACAGGGCATCTTATGAAAATTCTCTTCCCCATAACTACTAGATCAACCAGTCTTTCAAGTATTAATAGGTCTTTTATTTACACATGTGCCTATATATATTTATATGTACACTGTGGTGTGATGAGGTAGTGGACTTTCACTGGAAGCTTCAGCCCAGCCCTGGATCTAGGGCTTTTCTTTAGGGTATCTTAGAGCTGTCTGAAGGAGAAGGGGTATTGCAGCCCAGCAGAAATAATGGCAGAATCCCAGCCCCTCCAGCATGTCTTTGAAACCCTCCCACTGTCCCACACACCTTTAATCAGTGTTTCTTGCAGGACTGGTCCAGGCACATCTGCATCAATAGGCAAGAGCAGGACCCTCTACTCTGCTCTCGTGAGACCTCACTTGTGGTATTGTGTCCAGTTTTGGTGTCCTCAACATAAAAAGGACATGGAACTGTTGGAACAAGTCCAGAGGAGGCCACGAGGATGATCAGGGACTGGAGCACCTCCTGTATGAAGACAGGCTGAGAAAGTTGGGGCTGTTCAGCCTGGAAAAGAGAAGGCTGCGTGGAGACCTCAGAGCAGCCTTCCAGTATCTGCAGGGGGCCTACAGGGATGCTGGGGAGGGACTCTTCATTAGGGACTGTAGTGATAGGACAAGGGGTAATGGGTTGAAACTTAAACAGCAGAGGTTTAGACTGGATCTAAGGGTGGTGAGGTACTGGAATGGGTTGGCCAGGGAGGTTGTGAATGCTCCATCCCTGGCAGTGTTCAAGTGCTATGGTTTAGTGTGAGGTGTCCCTGCCCATGGCAGGGGGTTGGAACTGGATGATCTTAAGGTCCTTTCCAATCCTAACTATTCTATGATTCTATGACTGCAGCAGAAGTAGCATGAGTGCCTGGCAGGGTTTGACTAGGACTAGTAATTGGTAGTGAGGGTGCTAGTGCTTGGTCCAAGTGTGTGGTACGTGACCGTTTGAGGGGTTTGAGAACCCTGTGTAAAACCACATTTGGGGTTCCCCAGTGTGACTGGCATACTCTGCTATCAGGGCAGTAGGATCTCCATGAAGGTTTCATACAACTTTAGGATAATACTGCACAAGAATGGGGAAAAAAGAAACCAAATCAAAAAAACCCAAACAAAACAGAACAACAAAACCTAAACACCAAATTGTAAGACAATGAAGAAATAATCCAAGCTTTTGTGCATTCTTTATAAACCAAGCTGAACTCATTTGAGGATGTCTGTTAAGAAGGAGAAAAAGAATAGAATAGCCCAATGGGCTCTATTGGGCAACAATGGGGCAATAATGGGGCTCAATGGGGCAATTATGAGGCAATAATGAGACAAAAATGAGGCTCTATGGGGTAATAATGGTGTTCTAAGGGGCAAAAATGGGGCAATAATGGGGCTCTATGGGGCAACAGTGGGATTCTATGGGGCAAAAATGGGGCAATATTGAGGCTCTATGGGGCAATGATGGGGCACTGGCATCCCCCAAACTCCTCATGTCCTTGTCCTCCCTCTGCTGTGATGCTGTGGCCTAAATCAAACCCGAAACCCTAACTCTGAACCCTATTCCTGACCTAAACCCCTTATCCTGACCAAACTCTAAACCTCACTTATTTTTATAATGTCATAATATTATAATAGAATGTAACTAAAATTATGAAAAGTAATTAAATAAAATAAATAATAATAATAAAAAAATGAAACAGATTCAGTAAACCCAAAGAAACCTGCCTTTCTGCTCTTCCTTCTCCCTCTGTCTATTCTTTCTCTCCAGGAAAAGATTCCTTGAATCCTGGAAGAACTCAGGTTTTAAGAGCCCCCTGAACATCCTCTTGTCTCTCTGCCCTGCTCAAGGCAGGGTTAACCAGGTGAGATCATTCCAAGGCTCTTCCTTTTCTGCTGTCATCCACCAGGGACCTGGAAAGGCTCCATCCTATTAGACAGGGAGTCAAGAAAGACATTGCACAGTGTTGGCCCAACTGCTTGCACTGAGGCTGTCATTGGGAAATGGGCACCAGGAGGAATTGTTTCCTCCCCTCACTCTGTTCATTCAGAGCCCTCTCCCCCAAGCTGCTGCTTTGAGCTTCAGCCCATAAAGGCTTGCAAGTCTTTCTATGGTCTGATTGTCTCCTTGGACAACTCTTCAATCATGTTCACAGCCACCTCTTTCTACCCACCTGTGTCTCTAAACCCTTCCTCATGAGATTACCCTGTGCAGGACCAGGACCCCGTGAGGTGCTGCTTGCACCAGGCACGTGGTGCCCGAGTGTATTTGACTGTGTAGGACACTTTTCCTTGCTTCCCTCCATGCTGGAGCTGTGCACAGGAGCTGCAGCATCAGACACCAGATTCAATGGAGAATTCCGGTGTGAGGAGAAGTGGTGCAAGTCCCGGGTGGACGCTGAGAGCAATGTTGGGTGGGGAGGTGAGGAGCGAGGTGCTCAGTGCAGCGCTGGACCTTAAGGGCTGCTTGTCCTGCCTGTGCAGCCTCTGGAAGAGACACTCGGGATCAGTGGCAATGGAACAGGAATTTCTGAACGGAAAAGTGATAAAATAAACCCTTTCAAATCACTTTTATCAGATGCTCTTTGTAATCTCCCTGCACTCAGAAACCTCCCAATTCCCTGGAAGACAATCTGGAAGACTTGACAAAATGCACAGGGTGAGACATGGCTCGTCAGGGTTTAATGAGCCCCATGGGGTATTTGGGCTGAGTCCATGAACCTCAGGTGCTGAGAGGAGACTGAAGAAACCTCTCAAGAAGTCCAAGTCAGAAACAAAGCCCCAAGTCCCTTCAGCATTAATGGGCCCCACTGAGGGCTGTTCCTCACAAAGCTTCCCCAGGGACTCATTAAAGCTAGTACCTGTAGGCTGTGATTACAGCAGACAAAGGCAAAGTGCAGGTGTCTGATGGTGAGAACACCCTTGGTGTGTTTGATGAAGCAGAAAGGCCAAGCCCTGAGCACAGCCCTTGGAGAAGTAGAGCCTGAAATGCTGAGCATGAAAGTTCTCCTCCCAGGCCTTGATGAAAGAGGCAAGTGCCATAGGGCAGGGGACAGAGACCTTTTGTTCTCTGGGGCCTTTCAGCCTTGCCAGAATCCTCCCTCATCTCTGCTGCAGGCTGTCCTGCACTGGCCCATGCCTGCACCTCTGTCCCTTCAGGCTGCTGACACCCATCTTGCTTTCCCAGCCAGCTCTCCCCTGGCATTTCTGTCCCTTCAGTCCCATCTCTGCACCCATGGCTGTCTGTGCCTTGAA